>NC_064428.1:41061646-41274146 GCF_023375975.1 Astyanax mexicanus | reverse complement strand
CTACAAATCGCCAGGCAAGCTACTATATTTTACAACAGACGTTTTATTGCAAACATGAAACCTTAGTTACGGTTTCTGAATTTGTATTGTTTCAAAATTATTATGTTAAATTTCTCTTAATCACAGAAACACAAATTAATTTTACAACTATTTAAATTTAAGACAAGCAATTTCTCTGATTTAAATTGAGTGAATTTGGCCAAGCCATTGGACCGGTTTCATCATGTTTCCACTTTAACAGCAGTAAAGAGAGCAGTGGTCACTGTAGCTCTGAAGGAATGCATTAAAGGAAAAGTGCCTTTTTTATACAACAGAACTGCAAGCTAATTTTACTGAGTAGCACAGTTTGATTTGGTGACCGATGATGAAACAGGAAGTGGTTTTGTGGTAGTAGCTGTGGATGTGTATGCTGCGTTACCCTGATATTTTTTTGAGGATTATATATTATTTATCAATGATTAAACGTGATTTAATATCATTAACACAGCATTTTTACTCAATTTTACTTTTATCCTTAATTCATCCTTTGCTCTTATGATCTTTCTTTCTCTTCTTTTTCTTTTCTCAGGTTGTTTCGTGATCTGCTGGACTCCAGGTTTGGTCCTGTTGTTGCTGGACGGGGTAAACTGCGGCATCATCGTCCTGAAGTTTGAGAAGTACTTCCTGGTTCTGGCCGAGTTTAACTCCCTGATGAACCCGATCATCTACTCGTACCGGGATCAGGACATGCGCCGCACCTTCAAGCGTATCCTGTGCTGCCTGTGTCCTCGCGCCGGCCACAAGGGGCAGCACGCCGGCGTCCGGTTCAACACCCTGGACCAAGAGGTACACTCCGACAGCAACGGGACCCAGTTCACTCACCACGCCGACGCCAAGTCCTCGCTCCGCCACTGACTGCACCCGCGCCGGCACTCGCGTTAGCGTTAGCTAGCTAGCTGCTTAGCTACTAGCACTTACTTCACCACCAACACGAATAGCATCGTCCAAGGGAAATTCGCAGTGTGCAGCTATGGGGTGTGAGTGTAACCGCAGGCGCGAGTGCGCTAGGAACGGTTCCACACATGGAGAACCTTTCTTAGCGTTAGCTAGTTGGCAAGCTCTTCATTCGTTCATCTCCATTCGAGTCCAAAGGTCGAATCACGCAGCAGGCCTCTGTTTTGCAGGTTGAGAACCTTCAATAAGTGAGGTCGTTTTTTTTACAATTTTTATGTGGGTGGGAAAGCTGCCAGAAACTGCCATTGTGGTAGCAGTGGTAGCATTAGCATTTAGCATGATTAGCATTAGTGTTGTTTAAAAATCATGCCTCAACTATTACAGTGATTTATTTACAGTGCTTTAAATGTACTTTTTATGTTTTTAGGTTGCAACCCATTGGTAAAATAGATAGGCAGGATTTCTAGTCCTTGTAAAAGCAAAGTATTGGCAAAACAATAGAACTATTTGGATCTAGAGAATCAAGATATAAAGCATATAAATTCCTAGTTTTAGGCTGTGGAACTGATGGAGCGCCGTCCAATATATTTGGGATGAGTTAGGTCCTGTTGCTGAGAGCAATCAAATCTTCACAGCAGTGCTTGGTGTCCCAATGAGTCGGTGTCCCAATACCTTCGTCCATATAGTGTAAGGAGTCAACAAAGCAGATTGGGAAAGATCAGGATTAGAGAAGTCCAAGGTGTTCACACTAGAATTAGTTTCAAACTGATTTAAAAATCACATTGATTACATTACTATAAACATGAACTATATAATTAGAGTGGAATTGAAGTTTAAAGCTTGGAGGAAACCAACCACAGAAACGGTTCTATTGATCAGTAACTTTAGATCAGAGAAATCTCAGGTGTTCACATTGGAATTTGGTTTGAACCAGTTTAAAAATCCCACAGTTTACAATATTGCAAATGTAAGTGACCCTATTAGAGTAGAATTAATGTTTGAAGCTTGGAGAAAACTGACCACATAAATGTTTCTTTTGATCAGTAACTTCAGATCAGAGAAATCTAAGGTGTTCACATTGGAATTGGTTTCAAAAATCATATCAGTTACATTAACATAAATCTGAACACTATCATTAGAATGGAACTGACCTTTGATGAGTGGAGGAAACCAATCCTAGAATTTGTTCTTCAGATCAGAAAGGCATTCACATTGGAATTTGTTTTAAACTGGTTTAATATTCACATAGTTTAGATGATCTGTACTCTGAATTATACTGAAGGTCATGGTTGGAGGTCAAGGTATTGGTGGGAATTGGTGGAAACTGGCAACCTAATATTTAAATCATTTAATTTATTGAGCTAGTTGAGGCAGTTGAAAACAACAAAAAAATTATAGAAATCACTTTTTTAAATAGTTATTTTAACCAATTTAATTTCTCTTGAATGTATTAATTCTAAAAATCATAAGTTTTCTATACATAACTATTTGAATGTAAATAATAGAAATTAATTGAAACCACGGTAGAGATGGAAGCTATTTCTACAGATCAGTTTGGTTATAAATAAACAAAAATATCCTAAATCTAGCATTTATATAATTATTAATTAAGTGTATAGACATTTTTAAATAGTTTATCAGTGAAAGGCAACAGTGCAAGCAGACCATTCCTTTTGTGTTTAACATGTATAGTTATATTAATGGTGTTGTAAGTGTGAATGAGTGCATAATAATTCAGTTCTGCACATTTTTGTACAAAATTACTGTTTATTTACTGAATTAAAAAAATTTAACAAAGTGAAAAATATGTTAATTGAGTAAATTAGTAGAAATGATCTGAAATGTGCAGAAAAATGATATTCAAGTTCCTCTCAGATTATTTTTGCACTTATTTACACTTGGAACATAAACATCATAACTGGAAATGATATAGGATATTTATATTAGTTAATCTAAGAATGTTAACAGTTGTTAAGCATTCAAAAAATATTCAGGAATATTAACATATTTTTATTAAGAGTCCCACATTCTGGAGGATGGGTGGGTGGGAACATTAAGTGTGTATATTGTTTGGGATTTTTTTTTTTTTTACTATTTAGCTAAAATAATTATAGAACTTATACATATTTAGCGTCGTATTTATGCATATCTATACAGTATTTAGTAGCTATAGTGTTTTTAATAGCTTTTCGATGCTTGCATTCATTCTGCTGTGCTGTAAATAGACCCAATCTTGTCTGTTTTTAATGTTTTTCTCCTTTTTCTTTCTTTATTTTTTATGATTTTTGTTGTTTTTCTTTGCTATCCAGAGAAGGCGACAAGAGTTGGAAGACTCGTGGATAGCTTGTAAATTGTCTTGCGCTTCATCCTCGTGATCGGATGAACAAAATCAGACTATTCCATTCACGCGACGAATCCACTAAACTCTCGTTTTTGTGATTTATGAATGATTTATTTTGTTCTTTTTCACCTGATTCTTATTGTTGCTGTTCCTCCCATCCTGCAGATCTACGACTGTATTTTGCTGTGCTAATGTTCGGTGTGTTCAGTATGTAGCGTTTTAATGCCTGTTCAGGTGCTTTTGTAATGCTATGCTAAGCTAAACTATGCTAAGCTAAGTGTAATTCCAGCACTGTATGGTTTGTGTGTGTTGGGGTGTGTTTTAGTCATGCTAAATTCAGGGGTTTAACAGGATAATGACCTTAGCAGCTGTGCTAGCAGCCCATATAGTGTTCAGTGCTAATGTACGTGTGGAAATGTGTTAACTAGCGCGCTAATGCACCCCAGCTTGAGATTAGCTCCACATTTTTGGTGTTAATGACCTCAGCGTCGCTCAGGTTGTTCTGAAGTGGAGTCGATCTCACTGCCAGCCCCCTGACCCGGCGCTAGCAGATGTTTAGCGACTCCCCGCTGTGTTTGTCATGCTAATGTCGCTATGTGATTGGTTTACGAGCTCGTCTGTGTCTGTGTGTACAGTAATCACTTAAATATTTACACATCCGTCCTCCTCGGCAGATTAACAGCGCTGCACAGATGGAAACATTTTAGCGTTGCGTTCGATGAGTCAGGGAGAATTTTTGCGTTACGCCGAATTGTTTTCTAACCACTTTCCGGTCGTTTGTTTGTCCCCCACCCCTTCAGACACCAACCAGCACATCCTCACAAAGGCATGAACTCAAGAGTGTCCAATTTATACGCTCCCAGAAACCATCAGTTCCCTCTGTGTGATAGAACTGATTTTTAATAGATCTTATAGATTGTGGTGTTTAGCCTGTTTCAGCTGGTTTAGTAAACAGCAAATTCACACCCGACTAGATAAAACCGGCTAAACACCACAATCTATTCATTCAAAATCACCTAAAACCTGCTACATATAATCTGTCAACTTAAAATTAACTAAAACAGGCTAAACACCACAATCAATTAATACACACCAGCTAAAACAGACTTAATGCCACAACCAATTCATGCAAAACCAGCTAAAACAGGCTAAACACCATAGTCCATCCATTAAAATCAGCTAAAACTACAGTAAAAATAGGCTAAATCTATCCATTAAAAGTCAACTATAACTTGCTAAATACAATGTCAACTCCAAACCAGCTGAAACAGGCTAAACACTACAATCTATCAAATAAAATAAGCTAAATCTGGTTAAACTCCACTATTTATCTATTAAAAATCATCTAAAACCTGCTAAATACAATCTGTTGACTCCAACCCAGCTAAAACAGGCTAAAAAACACAATCTATCCATTAGAAATCAGCTAAAACTTGTTAAACACAATCTTTCAACTTCAAACCAACTAAAACAGACTAAACACCACAATCAGTTCATGCAAAACCAACTACAACAATTAAGAAATGAATGAAAACCTGCTAAATACAATCGGTCAACCCCAAAACAGCTAAATCAGGCTAAACACCACAATCTATCCATTTAAAATCAGCTAAAACAGGATAAATATTCTATTCAGTCTATTTATAGCAATTGACACAGAACAAGTGCAACTGAATAGATTTGTACTGGTTCGTTTGGCTGTTAGAGTGTTAGAAATAGCTTTGATAAGTATTTAGATTAATATATAATATATTATTACTCAAATTTCACACTTTTTCTCAAATTGCTGCAAAATTCTGGGAGTTCGGTGTGAAATTGTGATTCACTGTAAGGGAATCTTTCTGATTCCAATACAATTCCAATCCAATCTTACACCAGTCTTCTGAGTTTATATGGAATGATGATGATGGTAAACTAATGAATAATTTGAGCTAATGCAGTTTTCATCAGGGACTATTTTTTCACCACACTACTCCCTGCATATTGCACACGTATCCCTCCACCAGTTTAATGACGGGCGATTTTTGAAACCAGTTTTAGATCCAAAATCTTCTCAGAACTCTGGTGAAATGATGTGTCTGGCTTTGGGGCAGGCTATTCGTTAACGTTTGGTGTGATAACTTTATGCGGGGGCGGGGCTTAGAGCTTTAGGCATTCTATCTCCATCTCCACCTCCACTGATCTGTACACTATTCTCAGTATTTTGACTGGTTAAGTTAAGCTGAAACTGGTCTGAGTGGGTGAGGGTTGGAGTTAGGGGATGGTGGGGGGTGTTTCTGGTTAAGACCCCTGTGGGGGGGGAGGCATGATACTGTGGTTTGGTGTAAACTCGACTGTTAGCGATCTTTTCCTGGCAGCTGCCTGAAAGAGCGAGTGTGGTTTAGCCTTTAGCCTCAGATTACAGACCTCCCCGTATCTCTGCTGCCTCACTTTCTCTGTCTCTCTGTCTGTTTCTGTTTAGTTTTTCAGATTTTTTTACAGTGTTTTTGCTGTTTTATGATTATTATTTTTGTTCCAACTCAAATGGATTTGACTTTCTCCAGATTATTATTATTTTTTTATCCAAAATAAACTCGCTTGAAAAAGCAAGCAGCTACTGTTTGTCTCGTTCTGTCTTTGTCTTTGATTTTTTTTGTGCACTAAATGCTTAAACCTGGTCAAATTTATCCCACCCCAAAGCGTCAAAATACAGTTTAGCGCTGATGCTAACAAAGCTAAACTTTTATGCAAGCGTATAGCAGACATAACTAGCTGTGTTTTGGGTTGGGATAACATTGACAGTCACATTTTCACAAACTGTCGCTTTAGCGCTTCAGTGCTTTATCCTTGTGCACTTTAGCACTTTAGTACTTAATGCGTTAGCGCCTTAGCACTTTATTGCTTTAGCCTTTAGTACTTTAGTGTGTTAGTGTTTTATCCTTTAATGTGTTCGTGCTTTAGTACTTAAGTACTTTAGCCTTTAGTATTTTCTGTTTTAGGGCTTCAGTGTGTTATTGCCTTAGTACTTTAGTGTGTTGGTGTTTTAGTACTCTAGCACATTAGTATTTTAGTGCTTCAGTGTGTTGGCGCTTTAGTCTAACAGACACTAAAGTACTAAAGCGCTATTACACTGAAGTACTAAAATACTAACATGCTAATGCACTAAAGCACTAACACACTAAAGTACAAAAGCGTTAACACACTAAAGTACTGAAACACTAAACACACTAAAGCGCTAACACACTGAAGCACTAAAATACTAACGTGCTAACATGCTGTGTTGGCGCCTTAGGACTTCAGTGTTTTAGCCTCTTGTGCTTTAGCATTTAGCACTTTATTAGTTATTTAGTTTTAGTTATTACTTCAGTAATAAAGTTCTGTGGATGCGGGGTTTATAAAGCTTCAGACAGTTGATTTGACCTTGTCCTTTCCCAGTGGATTTGAAGTGTATTTTTTGGGAAAACAAACATTTTCAGATATTAGCATTGCATTATTACAGATTCCACTTTTCTGTGTGTACATACAGGCACATAAGATGACATGCATTGAAGAAGACCCAAACAGACACCCGAACGGGACTCACCTGGTGCTACAAGGTGCTAACGATCTTCAGAACTCCAGCGTGAGCTGAGTCCTGCTGAAGCGAAGCTGGTTTTATCGTTAATGTAGCAATAAAAAAACTGACCAAAACCGGCCACTCATCTGCTACTGTCTGGACTTTCTCTCTCTCTCTTTGTTTTTGGACCAACTGTGAAGAAAAAAACTAAACCGAATACATACCTTTGTTGTTCTAGCATCACAAGAAAAAAGGGTAAATTGTAAAGTAATATAGTGTAATGTAGCGTTCACTGTACATCACTGGGCAGCTTTAAAATCATAAACTGACTTGTTTTAACTGTCAATTCTGTTAATTTAAGGAATTTAAGTACCTTAAATTCCTAAATTGTGTTTAGTATACCTGGAGCTATGAGGTTGATGTGGCTAACAAAACAAGTAACAGGAGCTTATCTTAGCTTAGCACGGACAATAGATCGCAACATACCAATTACAGGTCTAAACCAGACTCCACTCATTCCTAAAACTGTGTCAAAGTGTTGGGTAATCTTTAATACAGTAGATATTTGTTGGTTTTATAACTGTACGATTAGTTACATGGGCTAAAACATGCTAATCAAAGCTAAAAACAGCAACAGCATCTAATGCTTTGTTCCATTTAAACGTCAAAATGTCCAAGTCCCACATAGGAAATTGAAACGGGAACATCCCCACAAGTCAAAATTTCCTACTTGATAAGTCAAGAAAGCCTTGCTATCCCCAATTCTGGATTCAAGATGGCCACCTCACACACAAGCAGTATTAAAACCATATTATTATGCAGTTTATTTTTTTTTTATCACTTTTTTATTATTTTACAAATTTCTATCCATTAACATGCTAGAACAGGGTTTGAATGCACAGAATACTAAATACTTCACTATATTTTCACTGTATTGCTAACAATGCTAATCTGAGGCAATGTAACTAGGACATGTTTTGAAAGGAAAATACTGGTAAATGAATGTCAAACCAGTTGTGGTTAAATTTAATCACTTAGTTATAAATAAGTTCTTTATCTTTATGTGAGCATGATTTTGGTAAAAAAAAAATATATATGAACATGTTTTGTATAGAATATAGACTTACAGTATTCTAACTTGTATAGGAACATCTATAATATGTCTCTTAATGCCTATTAGTGTCCAGTGTAAATTTTTAAATAGTGTAAAATTATTGGAATGTTTACCTGGAATTTAGTCAGTTCCAGCATCTGAGGTAAATGGAACATAGCATTAGCATGTTCGTATACATTTTTGCCTAGTTTTCAATTAATTACCAAAGAAAATTTGAGCCTTTTTAAGTAAGCTATATTTCTATTTAAAATTCTCAGTGACTCCTTTCTAATGAAATGGCGCCCCCTTGCGGCCCTTTATATGAATTTGAGGCCAGATGTGGCCTGTGTGAATCTAATAAAATTCACTTTTTGGCAGCTTGTTTATATTTTGATGGTTATTGTTAATATTATATATAATCATATGCAAAAATGTTTCTGTTTTATTTAAAAAAACAGAATATGTAAACTTCAATAAATAAAACTAAAAAGCACAAAAGTTATAACTTATTTACATCAAATTTACAGGTTAGTCAACGGTTCACAAATGTACCGTTTGCACACCAGTAAGTATGTGTATATGTAATCTATCATTGACTCTTTTTAAACTTTGTACATAAGTAATTAATGCAGTGCCCTTAAACTTCTTTTGTTTAGAACTGTTTATATAAAGTTGTATTAGGTTTGCCTGACTTAAAAAATGCATTTATTTTTTTAATAATATTTACAATAAAGATGAAATATAAAGCCCCTTTTGAATGTATTTTTATTATTTAACTCATTTTTAAATACACTTCATTGCATTTCTTACTGTTGATAAACATTCACCAATGATCTGCTAAAATCATTTTAATACCACTGTAAAATTACTATTATGATTATAACCAAATGCTCAGTGTTAACTTGGTCTTGGTCCCCATTTTGGGGTCAGTGTTGACTTGGTCTTGGTCCCCCTTTTGACTCAGTGTTGACTTGGTCTTGGTCTCCATTTTGGCTCCATGTTAACTTGATCTTGGTCCCCATCTGGACCCATTGTTGACTTGGTCTTGGTCCCCATTTTGCCTCATTGTTGACTTGGTCCTCGTGCCCATTTTGACTCAGTGTTGACTTGGTCTTGGTCCCCATCTGGACTTCATTGCATTTCGTACTGTTGATAAACATTCACCAATAATTTGCTAAAACCATTTTAATACAACAGTAAAATTACTATTATGATTATAACCACAGGTAAAGCAGGTGAAGATTATAACCAAAGGCTCAGTCTTAACTTGGTCTTGGTCCCCATTTTGGCTCGGTGTTAACTTGGTCTTGGTCCCCATTTTGATTCAGTCTTAACTTGGGTTTGGTCCCCATTTTGACTCAGTCTTAACTTGGTCTCTGTCCCCCTTTAGACTAAGGTTTTCCTTATAACTTTAAACAGTTCACTCATTAAATTGGATTAAAAGTTATAAGTATATAATAGTAAATATTAACTAAAGATTTGGCTCTTCTTGGTGGGAGATCATTTGATGGTGAATCTCCTCAGGGGCTGAAGAACTTTACTCAGTGACGGAGAACTTTTCCGCCTGTTGCCTAGTGACAGCTTCCTTAGAAACGGTGTCTCCTTCCGGCGTTTGCCTGGAGACAGTTTCCTCAAAAACTGCAGAGATTTCTTCTTCTTCTTTTTCTTCTTTTTCTTGTTGAACAGTGCCCCCTTCAGTCCATCAAATGACACAGCAGATTCACTTCTGGATTTTTCCTCTGGACTGAACAAATCGGCTTTAGAGCTGGAGACACCCATTCCACTGCAACAGAGTAACAAGAACATTTTATTATAAATATTTATATATATATATACATATATATATATATATATATACATATATGTATATATATATATATATATATGTATATATATATATATATATATATATCTATATCTATATATACACACACTATTATATACAGTTATATTAAACATTATATATATATATATATATATATATATTATACAGCTCTGGAAAAAGAGAAATCACTTTAATTTCTGAATCAGTTTCTCAGATTTTGCTATTTACAGGTATATGTTTGATTAAAATGAACATTTTTGTTTTAGTCTATAAAGTACGGACAACAACAACAATATTGACAATAAAAATTTTGTCATTCAGAGCATTTATTTGCAGAAAATGAGAAATATCTGAAATAACAAAAAACAAATGCTCAGCTTTCAGACCTCCAAAATTTCCCCTCGGGGATCAATAAAGTATCTATCTATCTATCTATCTAATGCAAAGAAAACAAGTTCATATTCATAATTTTTTAAGAATTCAGAAATCAATATTTGGTGGAATAACCCTTTTATTTTATTTTATTCTTTTTAATCACAGTTTTAATTTCATGCATCTTGTCATCATGTTCTCCTCCACCAGTCTTACACACTGCTTTTGGATAACTTTATGCCGCTTTACTCCTGGTGTAAAAATTCAAGCAGTTCAGTTTGGTGGTTTGATGGTTTGTGATCATGCATCTTCCTCTTGATTATATTCCAGAGGTTTTTAATTTGGTAAAATCAAAGAGACTCACCATTTTAGGTTTTTTTCCAGAGCTGTATATACCACTATATACACCTTTGTATATATACACCAGTATACACACCATCATATACACTGGACCATTTTACTCTATTACATAAACCCTCACATACACTCATAACAATTATACACTATTACATTAACACCACACACACTCTTTCATTCGTTCTGTTTATCATTTACACACAGAGGTCCTATAGACACTGAGAAAATTACAAAAGTAAACTTACCGCAGTGTGAAACGTGTAAACTGTGTGAAGTGTTTGTCGTTCTCAGAAGTGTTTTCTGTGGTTCTTCCTTGTTCCATTAGACTGATCAGATAAAATGAAAAGGCAAATGAAGAAGAAGAACTGTTTAAAACACACACACACCTCTGTGGTATTTGAACAGGTAAGACAGGAAGCAGCTTCAGGTGGCACACTATTTTGGGAAAAAAAAAAAAAAATATATATATATATATATATATATACATATATATATACACTGAATTTAACGTGTACTATATATATATATATATATATATATATATATATATATATATATATATATATTGTTAAAAACTTGGACACCTGTTAAATTCAGTATTTTTTCTTTATTTTAAAATGTTCCTCATTGTAGATCTATACTAAAATCATCCAAACTATAAAGAAAAACATGGAATTCTTTAGTAAACAAAAAAAGAATAGAATGTTTTATATTTTACATTCTTCAAGGTAGCATCTCTGCTGGATTTTCTCAGTCAGATTTATGAGGTAGAGTCTCCTGGAATTCAGGCTTTCAGTTAACAGCTGTGCTGAACTCATCAAGAGTTAATTACTTGAATTTCTTGTCTCTTAATGTAAAGTTTGAGAGCATCAGTTAAAGTAAAGTAGTGAAGAGGTAGAGTTACAGGTATACAGTGAATAGTGAATATTTCAGTAATGCTTAGTCCCTACTAAGACCATCAAAAATGTTATAATGTTGAAACTGGCACTCATCAGGACCGACTGTTGTTTAACACTTTTAAGTTATTACATGATTCCTTTTGTGTTCTCTCGTAGTCTGGATCACATCATTGTTCATTTACAATGTAGGAAACAATAAACATTGAATGAAAAATTAGGGTAAATCATAAACTGTAAACGGTTATTTGTCCTGTAATTGTGTTTTATTTTTTATGAAGAGCCACCTGGTCACATGTGTTAGCTTATCTGAGCTGGGTTAAACTTATCCAGGCTGATGGGCAGATCCAGCACAGGTGACTCTGATCCAGTTGGTCCACATTCTTCTCTCTGGCTGTACTGTTGACTGTTACGTAAAAACTGCAACTTAAATCAACCTACAGTTTAGTTATAGCCCTGACGCTAATCGTTAGCATTATTCTGCTTTGGTTTAAGGGTTTGTATTGGGTCCAGATACAGTAATTTACGGTAGCATTCAAAAGTTGGACACACTTCTCATTCAGTGTTTTTCTTTATTTAATTTATTTAATGTATTTTCTACATTGTAGATTAATATTAACAACCTACAAACGATTAAGGTACAAATATTGAATTATGTAGTAAAGAGTAAAAAAGTGTTAGTCCTCCACATTAATCTCCTGATCTAATCCTGATGAACTGTTAACGTTTTTACACCAACGTGGAACCGGCACAGTTCTGGTCCCTGGACCTAATTTTGAATCGTTTTTTGCCATGTTTCCGCAAAAAAGGTAGGTTCCAGAATCAAAAACAAATTTTCACAGTGGGAACCAAGATTAAAATACTAAGAGAACAATCTAAAGTAGAAAACATACAGCTTTGGAAAAAAAATACCAAATTTAAAACCTCTGGAATATAATCAAGAGGAAGATGGATGATCACAAACCATCAAACCACCAAACTGAACTGCTTGAATTTTTTGCACCAGGAGTAAAGCAGCATAAAGTTATCCAAAAGCAGTGTGTAAGACTGGTGGAGGAGAACATGATGCCAAGATGCATGAAAAAAACTGTGATTAAAAACCACCAGGATTATTCCACCAAATATTGATTATTTCTGAACTCTTAAAACTTTATGAATATGAACTTGTTTTCTTTGCATTATTTGAGGTCTGAAAGCTCTGCATCTTTTTTTTTTGTTATTTCAGACATTTCTCATTTTCTGTAAATAAATGCTCTAAATGAGAATATTTTTATTTGTAATTTGGGAGAAATGTTTTCTGTAGTTTATAGAATAAAACAACAATGTTCATTTTACTCAAACATAAACCTATAAATAGCAAAATCAGAGAAACTGATTCAGAAACTGAAGTGAAATCTTCATTTTTTTCAGAGCTGTATTCTTATTGCCAAAAGAATAAGATTTTTTTGTGGTGGTCATCATCATCATCATCATCATCATCATCATCATCATCATCTTGCAACATCACTGATCTGAACATTGCGGCTGTTTAGTGATACAATGCCATTTTGTAGAAATCCTTCATCCAGAGACAGTAGATACAGTTACTCCAACAAAAGCAAAATAAACTCTTTTTATGAATGTCCCCATTGTGAATGTCTCCTGGCTGGAGTTGTGGTTTGAGGTTGTTAATCGTTTCAGGGCTTTTTCTCGATTGTTGTCACTGTATAAATGTTTGCGGTTAGGTGTTTCAGGTGTTTCAATATTTGAACCCAAACGTCTGGGAAATTAAACATTTCGTAGTGTTTTGAAAGCCAAATGAGGTGAATTCCCTTAAGAAATGTTAATGCTCCACACCCCATTGTGGGGTCCAGCAGGGTTTAAAAGCAGGGACAGGACCGACGCTTGATAGAGTTTCAGAGGACTTACAGGTAGGTCCCCATTTTTACATTTTCTTGTTTTAAATTGACTTTTTCTGAGTGATTGTAGACTCAAATGCACCTTAAAGGACCTAAAGGTACCCTAATTTAGGCCTACATTACAGCAGTTATTCCCTCTGGGAGATTAGGTTAAGTTGCTAGATAAAATTACATTTTAAGGACATTTTCTGTTTTTTAGAATGGTTTTGAAAGTTGTGTGTAATTTCCATCGATGGAATATAGACATACAGTATATAGAATATAATGTAATACTTTACGATATGGGTACATCAATTAGCAGTATTTATAAATGAAACTGTTAACTAATTATTAAATGACATTGATTGAGACATTAAGACATTTTTGTTTTTTTTAGAATGTTACAGAATATTCTTTAAAGGTTTAACTGTGTTACTTATAGGATAAATGTTTTCATGGTGTTAGAGTGGACATACTGTGGACTGCAGTTTACAGAACACTTACAGAATATTTTTATTTGGATGTTGTTTGACTGTAACAAAATGTATACATAGCACTTTAATACTAAAAAGTTGTTTGTTTGTTGTTCATTGTTAGCTATGTGACCCGTGCAGTACGGTGGCCGAGAAAGCCCAACGCAGTGCAAATTGAAAAGCGCTGCAAAAGCACAAAACACATCCATCAAAATTACAACACAGGCGCAGCAAATAGAAAAACGCGCTGCAAATAGAAAAACGCGCTGCAAATAGAAAAACGCGCTGCAAATACAACCACAACACAACGGAAGTGAGTCACAACACAACAGAATTTTCCCGGGGGACCTTAAAAGATACTGTACCAGCTAAGCTGCGTCTTCAGTAACGTCTCGGACTTCACTATGTGTACAAAGGACAATAAGTGGCAAACAAGGCGTTTTGTGAAGCAGAACTTTTAATAATATGCACACAACCGTGGTAATCACAGGTAATAAACATAACTTACTTTTCAGAAGCTTGTTTGCCACTTATTGTCCTTTGTATACAGCTGGTACAGCATCTTTTAAGGTCCCCCGGGAAAATTCCGTTGTGTTGTGACTCACTTCCGTTGTGTTGTGGTTCTATTTGCAGCGCGTTTTTCTATTTGCTGCGCCTGTGTTGTAATTTTGATGGATGTGTTTTGTGCTTTTGCAGCGCTTTTCAATTTGCACTGCGCTGGGCTTTCTCGGCCACCGTAGTGCAGCCTCTAAAACCATACCGATAACATTTAAGATTAATGTTAAACACAAAAATTAATGTTTAATTTGATTTCTGTCTAGATCCATATTTAACATTTTCTTCAGAATCAAGATTAAGTTTTGAAACAACTGCTGGAAATCAAAATGACAGTAAGTCATAGTGGACTTTCATCTTCATTACTTAAAATTAAGTGTCATCAAATGCATGTATTATAGAGTTACGTTGTTATTTGTTTGGGGTTAAAAAGGTTATTTTACTTAAGAATGAAACACTATAATGTTATATTTTATATAATATTTTCCCAAACTCATGTTGTATCATGTTACCAGCTTTGACAGGTACTTTCTCTAGTGGGTGGGGTTTACATTTTATATTTTAGTCAATTTAGGATTTTTTTTTCCTTCTTCTTCCTGCAGGGCAGAGTGTTTGTGGCTCTACTGCTCCCCCTGCTGGCTGGTTCTGCACCAGTTTCTCAGGAGTTGTTTCCGGCAGACTGCTCTGATATCTACGCTAACAGCCAAACTCTGAGCGGGGTTTATTCCATCTACCCTACAGGAGACACACCTGTACAGGTGTACTGTGACATGGGCTGTGAGGGAGGACCACCAGAGGACGCCAAGTGGACGGTGTGTTTTACAGTGTCTCTATATTACATTAACTGCAGCACAGGAACACATAATGCATCATGTAGAACATTAAAAGTGTTAAACAAACCAAAATACTGATTTTAATCTTAAAGTATGTTTTTCTTTACTTAGTTAATACTTACTTATTACTTCTGATGATATAGATTAAAACGTTATTCAAATAGAGCTATTCACTGTATACCAACTCTACCTTATCACAACCTTACAACCAGTTTCATCATTATAACGTTTTTGATGGTCTTTTTTGCGTCTACACTTGAGGATACTGACCTTCCTTTCTTTTACTTAGTTGAGTAGTTCTCTATAAAATGAATTAGAAAATCTATAACAAAATGAATAAAGCTAAACTAAAATGTTTATTTATATTTTCGCTGACTAAAACTAGATTAAACTAAACACTAAATGCATAAAACTAGACTAAAATGTTTTAATGTGTAAAACTAATAACAAAATGAATGTTTTTAGTTTTTCGGCAACTAAAACTACATTAAAACTAATAACTGAATTACATAAACTAGACCAAAACGAATAACTACGTGACTAAAACTACACTAAAACTAACCTAAAACTAATAGTACATAAATGTCTAAAACCTGAGTAAAATGTTAGTTTTTGTCAATTAAAATTAGACCAAAAGTAATAAGTAAATTACTAAAACTAGACTAAAATGTTTTTAGTTTTTCATCATCTACAACTAAAAATACTGTAAGTAAATGAATATACATTTTTGCCAAAACACTAAAACTAAATTAAACCATTATTATGTTATGCACTTGAGGATACAGAGCTTCATTTTTATCTTTATTTAGTTGAGTAGTTGTTTCTTCTCATAATCTGGATTCGAACATTAGTCAAATATTCACTATTCACTGTATACCTGTAACTCTACCTCTTCACTACTTTACTTTAACTGATGCTCTCAAACACTTTATTAAGAGACAAGAAATTCAAGTAATTAACTCTTGATGAGTTCAGCACAGCTGTTAACTGAAAGCCTGAATTCCAGGTGATTCTACCTCATAAAGCTGACTGAGAAAATACAATTCAAAGAGAAGCTTCTCTAAAAAAGTAAAAAAAAACAAACATATTCTAGTTTGTTTTACCCCTTTTTTAATTTACTAAATACTTTCATATGATTTTATTCATAGTTTGGATGAGTTTAGTATTAATCTACAATACAGGACATTTTAAAATAATTAAATTACGTTTGACTGGTACAGTGTAAAAGACTTTTATGTCTTTGACTTTATAAATAAATACTGTTTTTTATAAATCAGGTGATTCAGAGGAGGATGGACGGCAGTGTGAACTTCTACAGGCCGTGGGATCAGTACAAGAAAGGCTTTGGGAATAAGAATGGAGAATACTGGCTGGGTATGAATTTAACGTGATGCTGTTTATTAACCTTTATAAAAACAGAGGTCAGAGTAAATGTCGGGGTTTAAAATAACAAATATTAATTTATTATTGCTGAAAAATAGAAGGATATATCGTCTGTTTGGAATTGAGAACTGATATAGAGAGAATTCACAGTACTAAATATTGTACAATGCTCTTGGTAATACAGTTTCTCTAGATATTTCTCACAAAAGGTAAAAGTGAAGTATTTGTAAAATGTACGACATTGTTTTAGGCAGAGGTGGAAAAAGTACTGAAAAATTGTAATTAAGTAAAAGAACCTTTACTTTGCTAAAATTCTACTCAAGTAAAAGTAAAAGTACCCAATTTAAACTGTACTTTGAGTAAATATTACATAGTTTTATTTATTTGATGTAAAAAAGTACAAATCATAAATTAAGTAATTAATACATTAAATAATTTGGATCTTTCAGGCAGTATTTGTTCAGACCACCCCATAAAACATTTTCAAGAACAAGAGGCATAGGTTTCTATCATCCATTTTTTTTCTTTACTGTTAGAAAGTTAAAAGGTTATGAACTGTATTTTTATAGTTGTACAGTTCATTATTATTTTTTAACTTGCCATTGCTATGCTTTAACTGCTATTTACATGTTTTTTTAACATTCAAGCAGATGTTCCTAATAAAAACTTAAGGAATTACCATGAAAAACATGAAAACATACTAAAGAATGTTGGTCGGCGCATGCAGTGCCGCAAAGAAGCACATATGGATAGGTAGCATAACTCGCCTGCACAGCTGATTCACACAGCGTCTCTCCCGCTAACCGTAATAAACACTGCTGGGAAAAGTTGGAGAACAAAACTCAATTTATTTTTATTCAGACAATTTGGTATTTTTCCCAGCATTTCATTTGTTACTCAGTAACGGGGAGTTTTCCAATGTAGCGAAGTAAATTACTTGTAGTTGAGTAAAAGTAAAATGACCTATTTTAAAAACTACTTTAAAAATGACAAATTACTCATAAAATCTACTCAATTACAGTAATGTGAGTAAATGTAATTAGTTACTTTCCACCTCTGGTTTTAGGTTTAATAACTCTGGATGAACATGGTTAATATCTGAATTAACACATACCCAAACCTCCACCCTGTAGAGCAACACACCTGATTTATAACGTATAAATACCATAAGCAAGTAGTTGATAGGAATGTACTTATGATATAAAATGATGAAATGATTAAAGTTAACTGTAGTAAAACAGTTTGAAACGATTGAACGGAGGTTCTAGTTTAGACCCTGTTGTCCTCATATCACTACTAGGGGTGACTGACTGTTGTATGAGATGTTTGTGTAAGAAATGAGTATTACTTTTTAAAATGTTGGACCTGAACCTCCTCAGGACTGGAGAACCTCTATCAGATCACCCGCAAGAAGAAGTACGAGCTGAGGGTGGATCTGCAGGACTTTGAAGGAGGGAAGGTTTACGCTCGGTACTCGTATTTCTCCGTGGAATCTGAAACTGACGGCTACAAACTCAACATCAAAGGCTTCACCAACGGAGGAGCAGGTAAGGAAGAAGATCCTACACTGGAAGGAAATCGGCGACTCAATTAAATTGTCATTTTGCTTTAACTCAGTTAAGTTATGAAGATATAACATTTTAAGATGATGACTTGATGTTTGGTTTAATACACTCAATATGTTAAAGAGAACAAAAAAAAAAGTTAAAAGTGACTTTTGTTGTAGTAAAACATGATAAAAAGTTGTTATCTTTGTTGAATAGCACACCTCCGCTCTCCTGCAGCTTTCTGAGATCCAGAAATGTTGTGCTTTTGTCCAGCTGTCGTTTTGGAGCATATTTTACCCCAATAAATCACTTTTTACAACGTTATTCAGCTCAAAGTAGCTCCACACCTCATTGGTAGAGTTTGGAGAGTCCTGATATTTAAAACGAGGCATTAATAACTTAAAAAGGGCAGAAGAAGCTCATTAAAAAAATACATTTTAGCCTGTCTGCATATCATTTTATTTCTTCTTAATAAAATATTTTATTGTTTGCTTGTTTTTATAATTTAAACTTCTTTTTCAGTCCCTTTAATTTTGTAAATAAAATTAAAGGCTGCAATAAAAAAAGAGGGTGACCCTCAATGTTTTTATCAAGTGGAAATAAAAGTTGATTGATTGATTGATTGATTAATATCTCATACCTCATGGAGTCAAAACGTGCAAAACAACAATAACCCATGATCCCATTTTTTTTATATATTTGTAGGTGACTCTATGGAGCTACATAACGGGCAGATGTTCACCACCTTCGACAAGGACCAGGATACTAATAAAGATATTAACTGCGCCAAGCAGTACCTCGCCGGGTGGTGGTACAACTCTTGCCACCACGCCAACCCCAACGGAGTATACATTTGGGGAAAGGATGCCACATATAATGCTATTGGGAACGTGTGGTACCACTGGAAGGGCTACGCCTACGGTCTGAAGTTCATCAGTATGAAGATCAGACCTCTACCTTAAACCCATAGGATGGGTTTCTCCTCTTTAAAAGTAAAGATCAGGGGTGGGTTTCCCGAAAGCTTCGTAACGCTAAGAACTTCGTTAACTCGTACTTAAGATTGATCGTTAATTAAAGCGTGTTTCCCAAAGCCGTGTGTAACTAAAGTACTACGTAAACTCGCTCGCAGATTAACGAGTAACCTCACCCACTCGTTATTCTTAAAGTACTACTTACAGGGGATTCTGCATGCAGTTCATCTCCTTAAACACCAGGGGCCGCCAAATTTGAGGGAGAAAAAAATTCTTTCTTTGTTTCTGTGGTTAAATCGATTATATTATATGTTATGTTATATTATGTCATATTATATTATATTATATTGTAATGCCAACTTTGTCTGTTGCTTGTAGTCTAACTGGACATATTTAAATTGACCAATCAAACCCACAAATAAATTAAAATTAAAATCCAGATTAGTGATGGTAGAGCTCTTGACATTAAATCTGCAATGATTGCAATCAACAAATTCCTGCAGATGATGCTCACGGTCTAAGCAAAATAAAAACATATATAAAATATATCTAAAACATATATATATATATATATAATGTTTATACTGTTTAGGGATGATTTATGAAATTAAAAAGGTCACTATGTTTTAAAATAGATTATGGCATTAATATAGTATTTTTTGTTTATTATAATATAGTAATTTTTGTCAAATTATTTAGTCTTACATATCTTTAGGAGTATTTTATTAATGCCTAAGTACATCCTTTTGTAATTTAATTTCCGAATATGTATAATGTTGTTGATTCCATCACATTTCTACGTTTTTAGGGTGTAATAGTGAATAAATACTGCATATTGCAGTGTTGAATCGATGTTTGTGGATCGATTGAGTGCGCTGTTTCGGGGGAGGAGTTAATAAAGACGTTCTTTAACCTCGTTTGTTAATTTTCACTTTGCGAAGCTCTTTGGGAAACACTCGCAGAACTGGCTCGTTCTTTACACACGTCATTCCTTAGTTCGTTCGTTATTCGCTAAGATTGATCGTTTTCAGGAAACCCACCCCAGATCTACAGATTTTAACTGGATGATTTTCTCCTCACTGTCGAGTGCTGTGCTCCATATTTCCATTAGTAAAAGCTGTCCTAGCATTTGAGGGTTACTTTAAATTTCTTTTTAAAACTTCTCAAGTTTTTTTTTTTTTAAATGATGATCATTGTGATAATGTCATTTTCTACTATAGACCTTTTCTGCTCTCCTTAATAAAACATTATGCATCTTGTTTAATGTGCTGTTTTTTTTGTTTAACATCAATAAACTTTACATTTTAATCAAATTAACTGAAATTTGTATTTCCAAATACGAAATCATAAAACTTTAACAAATAATATATAAAAATATCATATAAAAATAATTATACAAGCAAGGCATTTTAATTCCATTTCACCCATGGTAACAATTTGAAATGCAAATAAATCAAAACCTCACACAACACAAAACAACACAAATATATAAATGAAAATTATTATAAAGTGTTACCGTTTAACCCTCCTATTATGTTCATTTGTCAGGATCAGCAATGCTTTTCCGGGGTTAATTTAAACCGGTTCATGTTTAATTATCCAAAAAAGTCTGAAACCCAAAAACATACTTACAAGTAGTGTGAATAGTTCATTATTAACTCCATTACTAATTATTCTATCAATATTTAGTGTAATGGTGTTCCTTACCTCTAACAGGCAATGCTTCAATTAGGATAATTCACTCGTTTTTAACAAAAAATACATGTTCAAACATTTTTTAATGTTTCATTGCTTTATTACTTTTAAAAGACCAACATATAAAACACAACAGTTTTACATAACAGTGATAAAACATAACATTGCAATTTTGTTTCAGTTTTTGTAAAATAGTGTTAATCTCTTTTTTTTTTGTAACTTTGTTTCGCGATCTTACCAGTTAATTTTCATTTTAAACATCCTAAAACTGAGCTGTAAGTCTTTCAGACAGCTGATTTCTTGTTTGCAGAACAGAGTGAGGCGACGGTGTCGCGAGAATAACCGATGAGATCCCATTCCTCCAGTTGGGTGGTGCCAGATGGAACACTGGGTACATTGGTTTACGGAAGGTTGTGTGAAAAGTGTACAGATGATTTGCTCCCTGTGGGAAAATGCTGTAGAAGGACAGGGTTCCCGCCGGCCAGTCCAGAAACAGTCCGATTCTGTGCGTTTTGAACTTTAAAGCTACAGGAATCGTCTTGCGGTAGCAGCGATCCGTACGCGAGATCTTACACGCCACTTCCATCAACGCTAGTCCTAAAGATTTGGGCTGAAAATCTTCATTACTGGTTAAATCCAAGTTGACCAAACCAGTCCATTCCACCTCCCAGTAAAAACGTCCCCCCATCAGCCCGTCCCCACAGCGCCCACGCGCCCACTCCGAGTCGGTATTAACGGAATTATATACGATTGAAAACGTAGGAAAATGGGGAAAACGAGACACTCCTTTCCCGTCTGGAGAACGAATCAGAACTCCTTCTACCTGATCCATTCTGAGATCCTGGAAGTCTGGGAGGAAACATATATAAATAAAAAAAATAGTAAAAACGTAATGGATGATGAGGCTGTCATTTTTGCACAAAAAAAAAAAAAAAATCAATAAAACATAATGAAATAAAACAAACACTCACACTTCCAAAGACCAGCTCTGATTCGTGAATGTCCTCCATGGTCCAAACTATAAAGAAAAAAAAAAAAAGTCAACTCTTCTGAACACTTTAGAGTTTGCAAACCATTAGATTCGGTCATTTGGTCCAACAGTTCTTTCAATACTTTGTTAATTTGTTATTTCTGCTTATAAAATGTATTTAATAGATACCTTCATTAAAAAATAAATAAATAAAATAATAATAATAATAATAATAATAATAATAATAATAATAAAAAATAATGTATGGTTTTGGTCTTACTTAAGACCCGTAAACTGTCGGTATGGTATAAATAATTACACACTTTAGTTCAGTTCAGTCAATTTAGCCAAAAACGCTATGAAAATAATTTCCACATTTCAGGGCATGTTCCAAATTTGCAAGTGAGAGATTTATACAAAAGTTTAATGTTTATATAATAAAGACCATATAGGCTTTAAATATTGCACAATTGTTTAGTCTTATTTTTGAGCTTTATTGAGTTTTTAATCTGAATTTTAGAGGGCTTTCAAACCATACATACCACATATGGTTTGGACTTTTAGACTTTTCAGTTTGGGCCCAAAAGGTGTCATAAATCTGTTTGGTCAGACCAAAAGAGAAAAAAAAAAAAAACATCTCGGGGTATGGGTGGAATAACACCACCCAAAAGGCATTAAAAGACTACCTACTACTACTACTAGAGTTTATATATTGTACTGTATAATGTATTTTCCCCAAAATTAAAGACAAAAATGTAAACAAATTTGAGATAACATCAAAAATAGAACATTTAATGAATGTTTTTATTTACTGTAACGTCTCCAGCCTGCAGTGTGGATCCTGTAGTCTATCACAGAGCAGCTGTTCTGATATTCCTGGGTGATTGTAGCTCAGATCCAGTTCTCTCAGGTAGGAGGGGTTTAGCTTCAGAGCTGCAGACAGAGAACAACAGCCTTCCTCTGTGATCAAACAACCAGACAACCTGAGAGCACATACAATATATATATTAAACATAATCAAATATGTTTACTTAATAATAATAATAATAATAATAATAATAATAAAAATAACTATTTTTAGATATTTTAATGAAGTGGCCCCCACCCCACAATATACTACTATACTACTACTAATAATACTAAAACAGCTGTTACTACTACTAATATAAAAAATACTACTGCTACTACTGCTAATAACACTAAAACTACTACTTCTACTAATACTAAATCTACTACTAAAACTAATATTACGACTGCTCCTATTACTACTATTACTACTTATACAACAACTACTACTAATAATAATACTAATGCTACTACTTTTACTAAAACTATTACTACTAATAATAATAGTAATACTACTACTCCTATTACTCCTACTACTACTACTACTGCTGCTAATCTTATTACTACTACTACTCTTATTACTACTACTACTAATACTACTACTCCTATTATTACTACAACTACTACTACTACTGCTACTCTTATTACTACTACTACTAATACTACTACTCCTATTACTACTAAAACTACTACTATTACTACTACTAATACAAAACTACTACTGCTACTACTACTGTTAATAACACTAAAACTACTACTTCTCCTGATACTAAAACTACAACTAATACTATAACTTATACTTTTACTAATACTACTGCTGCTCCTGTTACTACTAATACAACATTACTACTACAACTACTACTACAACTACTACTACTACTACTACTACTACTACTACTAATAATAATAATAATAATACTACTACTCCTATTACTACTATTATAACTACTACTATTACTAATCCTACTATTACTACTATTACAGCTACTAATACTGCTATTATTTTTACTAATATTACTATTCCTTATTATTAATACTACTACTTTTACCACCCCTACTGCTGCTATTATAATTAATTTTACTATTTCAGCACATCTTTTCTCACTGCAGGTTCTGGAGGATACAGTTTGGATTCTTCAGTCCAGTAGAGAGAAGTTTGGCTCCTGAATCCTGCAGGTCGTTTTCTCCGAGGTTCAGCTCTTTTAAAACTGAGTAAGTGCTCAACGCCACGGTCAGATATAAACAAGCTTTCGGAGAGAGCTTACAGTCCCGCAGCCTGAGAGAGAGCAGTACAAAAAAAAACCTATAAACCTATAAAATAAATGTAAATAAAGCAATAAATGCATTGATTACTAACCCTCCCAACCTCAAATTAGATACGATTAGATACGTACCCCAGTATCTGTAGTTGACAGTGTGAACTTATCAGTCCACTGCACAGATACTCTGCTCCCTCATTTCTGACGTTACTTCTGTCCAGAATCAGCTCTCTCAAAAGCGAGTGTTTGAGAACAGAGGCCAGATGAATGCAGCAATCTGCATCAAGAGTAATACCCGAGAGCCTTTAAGACATAAACAATAAATGAATACTGAGAACTCAAAGACATCAGTTAAAAGTCCGTAAACATTAAAACACACTTTCACCTTAATATCTCTAGATCACAGCTAGGGCTCTGCAGACCCTGAAGCACCACTTTTATTCCATCAGGGGTGAAGAAATTGTAGCTGAGGTCCAACTCTTTCAGTCGACACTCTGACGACAGAAGAGACGAGTGCAGAACTTCAGCACAGTCATCTGTAAGACTGCAAGAAAAGAGTCTAAAAAATAGAGAAAGAAAAGGTTTTTTACTTAAAGCTTACAGTGCAAGTTTGATTTATTAGCAAAATATACACATTTTAGCTCTTTGTAGTAAAGCAAGCAGACAAAAAAATATTCATATACCATAACTCGATTATTGTAACAAGTGGGTTTAAAATAATTTATATACATAAAATTAACTGGAATTTCTCACGTGAGAATTTGTGGCTGGATGTGAGGACCCAGTAGAATCGCACGCAGAAGATCTGCTCCTTTTATCTCCAGGTTGACGTGACTGAGGTTCAGAGTCTCCAGTCTGCAGTATGGACTGTTCAGACCGACCTGAAGAAACGCCAGAGATGAATCTTCTAAATCGTTCAGACTGAGATCCAGTTCTCTTAAAACTGCTTCAGGATTCTGAAGAACAGAAGCTAAAGTCTCACAGCATCTCTCACTTAACCTGCAGCCGGAGAGTCTGCAGAGACAAAAATCCAAATATATTATATTATATTATATTATATTATTATATTAGATCAGTGTTAATCCTATCTGGAACAAACCTAGGAAATATTATTGTTATTTGATTCTTACAGAAGTTTAAAGACACTAAACTACGGCAGGTAAGAGGTTCAGTATAAATACACTGCAGAATATAAAAAAACAGCTAGCCACCTAGCAACTGTTTAGCAAACCCCTTAGCAACCACCTATTAACACAATAGCAACCACCACAGATACCCTAGCAACCACATAGCAACCACTTAGCAACACCTTTGCAGCCACCATGTATACCATAGCAACACCTTAGCTACCACCATGTATACCATAGCACCGCACTAGCAACACCTTAGCAACCACTTAGTAACATCATAGAAACCACCACGGATACCATAGCAACACCTTAGTGACCACTTAGCAACAACACAGCAAAACCACAGATACCATAGCAACACCTTAGCAACCACCTAGCAACACCATAGCAACCACCATGGATACCATAGCAGCCACCTAGCAACCGCTTAGCAACACCTTAGCAACCACTTAGCAACACCTTTGCAGCCACCACGTATACCATAGCAACACCTTAACAACCACCTCGGATACCATAGCAACATCTTTGCAACCACTTAGCAACAATACAGCAGCACCACAGATACCATAGCAAAACCTTTGCAGCCACCACATATACCATAGCAACACCTTAACAACCAATATGGATACCATAGCACCGCATTAGGAACCACCTAGCAACACCTTAGCGACCACTTAGCAACAACACAGCAAAACCACAGATACCATAGCAAAACCTTTGCAGCCACCACATATACCATAGCAACACCTTAACAACCAATATGGATACCATAGCACCGCATTAGGAACCACCTAGCAACACCTTAGCAACCACCTAGCTACACCATAGCAACCACCATGGATACCATAGCAGCCACCTAGCAACTGCTAAGCAACACCTTAGCAACCACCTATCAACACCATAGCAACCACCACAGATACCGTAGCAACACCTCAGCAACCACTTAGCAACACCTTTGCAGCCACCACGTATACCATAGCAAAACCTTAACATCCACTATGAATACCATAGCACCGCATTAGGAACCACTTAGCAACACCATAGAAACCACCATGGATACCATAGCAACACCTTTGCAACCACCTAGCAACAACACAGCAAAACCACAGATACCATAGCAACACCTTAACAACCATCTAGCAACACCATAGCAACCGCCATGGATACCATAGCAGCCACCTAGCAACCGCTTAGCAACACCTTAGCAACCACTTAGCAACACCTTTGCAGCCACCACGTATACCATAGCAACACCTTAACAACCACCACGGATACCATAGCACCGCATTAGCAACACCATAGCAATCACTAAGGATACCATAGCACCGCATTAGCAACCACATAGCAACACCTTATCAACCACTTAGCAACACAATAGAAACCACCAGATACCATAGCAACACCTTAGCAACACCTTAGAAACCACCTAGCAACAACACAGCAACGCCACAGATACCATAGCAACACCATAGCAACCACCATGGATACCATAGCACCGCCTTAGCAACACCTTATCAACCACTTAGCAACACCACAGATACCATAGCAACACCTTAGCAACCACCTAGCAACCACAACAGATACCATAGAAACACCTTAGAAACCACCTAACAACTACACTGTAATGCCTCAGATAGCATAGCAACACCTTAGCAACCACCTAGCAACTACTTAGCAACCTCCTTGCGACCACTTAGAAACCACATAGCAACCACCATTATGAACGGTGGGAGCCATGTTAGCTGCGTAACCATCCACCACTTTTCGAGTTATTATTATCATATATCATGCTGTTGAAGATCACACACTTACACTGCCTTTCTACAGTTCCTCACAGCCGGAACCAGCTTCTGGTTGGACTCCATTGAGAGTCCGAGGAGGAAGCGAAGGAAAAGATCTAAATGCCCACAGAAAAGGTTCAGAGCTTTGTCAACGGCGTACTTCTGTAAATGATACAGCGTCATTTCTTGCTGAGGAACTTTCTCTATAAACGAATCTGGAAAGTTTTCTTCTCTGCATTCATTATTTAAGTTGCTTTCATAGCTTTCATAGTTTTCATAGTTTTCATTGTTTTCATTGTTTTCATTGTTTTCATTGTTTTCGCCGATTCTGGTGGTTTGCAGAGCGTTCTCTCGTTTGTTAGCGAATGTGTGGAGAACATAGATAGCTGCAAGATACTCTTGAAAGCTCAAGTGCACGAAGCTGTACATCTTCTCAGAGAACATCGGATCCTCCTCTTTGATGATTTCGGTGAACACTCCTGACCTCAGAGAGGCTTCAGAGACGTCTACGTCATACTGTTTGAGATCATCTTCTGAAAACACGATGTTGTGCTTCTTCAGATTGTCGAACGACAGTTTCCCCAGTTTAAGAATAAGCTGAACATCATCTTCAGACAGCTTCCGAGGATCGGTATCTTTCGCACAGAGGTATTTCTTCTTTTTCTCACTTGTTTGGATGAGTAGGAATCGAGTGTAGAGCTCGGTAAGAGATGAAGGGATTTCTTCATGGTCTCCTTTCAGCATTTGTTCCAGGACTGTAGCTGTGATCCAGCAGAAGACGGGAATATGGCACATGATCTCAAGGCTCCTGGAATCTTTCACATGGGAGATGATCTTACTGGCCAAGTTTTGATCGGTGAATCTCTTCCTGAAGTAAACCTCCTTCTGAGTATCTGTGAACCCTCGTACCTCCGTCATGCGATGGATGAGGTGTGGAGGAATCTTGTCGATTGCAGCCGGTCGAGAAGTTATCCAGATCAAAGCAGAGGGAAGCAGATTCCCATCAATGAGGTTAGTCATCAACTCATCCAACGATGCTGGTTTGAAGACGTCTGAGACTCTTCCATTACGTCCAAAACATAACGGAAGCTGGCTTTCATCCAGTCCATCAAAAATGAACAGGATTTTACAGCTGAAATACTTAGAATTCTCTAATTCTTTGAGTTCAGAGTCAAAGTAGAGCAGAAGCTTGTGAAGACTCAGTTTCTCGTCTTTGATTGAGTTCAGCTCACGGAAATGTAGCACCAGCAGAAGATCAATGTCCTGGTTGGCATTTCCCTCAGCCCAGTCAAGAATGAACTTCTGCACAGAGACTGTTTTTCCAATGCCAGCGATTCCCTTAGTCACCACAGTTCTGGGTTGTCTCTTCTGAACGTCTTCTCCTAGTTTTCGTTCACAGTTTCTGACTGTCAACGGTTTGAAGATGTCGTTGCAGCTGATGGTTATGTCCCGTTCAGAAGGTGCATTAAACGCTTTGTCAATCTGCCAGACCTCGTGTTCGGCATTCAGTCCTCCACGCTCTCCCTCCGTTACGTAGAGTTCTGTGTAGACGTCTCGTAATAACGTTGGGTTTCCTCTCTTGGCGACTCCTTCGAAGATCACATCAAATTTACTTTTCAATCTAGATTTTAGTCTTTCTGTCACTGTCCCCGACACAGTTTCGGATGCTGAAAAACAAAATGAAATTTAAAAGTCAATAGTAGTAAGGAGTAGGCATGGGCGATATGGGCCTAAAATAGCATCACAATATTTCAGGGTATTTTTCCAATAAAATACATTTGGCAATATGAAAAAACACTGACATTTTTAAAGAGTTAAAAAAATATACTACAGCAACAAAAGTTAAAAGTTAAAAGTTGAAGTTTTCTTTAGTATAGGTACAAAATTGGCATATATTGAGTAGAAACAAGTATAACAAAACCCTGATTTTGTAATAATAAAATAATGTAATAATCATTTATTACAAATAACAATAATAATGTAACAAATATCTACCACAAAACTGAAATGTAGCATATTTAGGTTGGGTGCAAATCTCTCAGTGTCTAGCTATTTAATAATAATGATAATAATAATAATAATTATAATAAATGTTATTTTATTTATATAGCGCCTTTCCTGAAAACTCAAAGGGCTTAACAACACAGCCATAGACAAAAGGTATAGTGCATTAAAACAAGCATGCATACAATAATATAACATATAATTTTTTTCAGTATCTACATATTATAGTTAAGAACCAACAGTATCAAGTACCAAGTGTCTCCATTTCATTACTACATAATTTTACTGTATAATTTACCATTTTTTGATGAAAGCACCAATCGAAAATCTCCAAAATGACCAAAAATAAATCCTTTTAACGTTGATTTCCAATTACGGTTAAGATGGTTTTACCTCTCTCCTTCAAACTTTCTTGTGTTTTCTTTGGCCTGGCAATTTGATTTGATTTGATTCGATTTAGAAACGATTTTCGATTGCAGATCAATTTTTTGATTCAAATGGCCTATAAATTTTGTTAAAATTATGTGATACTGAGATGATGAAATGACAATTTAAACAAATAGAACATTTATTTAAAACAATCATTTTAGGTTCCTTACTGTATCAAATTTCATTTTTTGTAAATCTTTAAAACGTAACCTTAATAATAAAACACAGACAGTCTTTTTAACTATACTGCATTGTGGCTACATTTTCAAAACTTAACCTTAAATATTAAACATACGACTGGTTCCAGTAAACCAGTAAAAAATCCTATTATTTTTACCTGCTGAGTGAACATTAACACTGATGTTAAGATCTCTGATCCGGCAGCCAATCACCTGAGGGACGACAGCAACCCCAGCGTTCTGAGCCGTAATAATGGACTGGTTGGAGATGATCTCAGGAAGGCAGGTAGGTGCCTGATGATCCTCCATGACAACAGACCCATTAGATAATCAAGCCTCCAGGATGTAGGACCAGCTTTTCTCATAAAACCTGAAAAAAAAAAATAAAGAAAGTGAACTAGCAGCTGTAAAATAAACTAATAACTAATAAGCAAATGTGTAAACACACCAGATAAGAGACAAGACAACACCTGAACTCCCTGCACATCAGTTCATTATACATTTAAACATATTCTCAGCATTTAAATCCCACGTTTAGTGGCTTCTTCTGGTTCTGGAGTGATAGAGAACCACACAGAGGATGAGTTTACCACGAGCTCCGGCACTTCCAGAGACCTTCACTGAGAGCAGGGTTGCCAGGTCCACCCCCAAAAATCTTGCCTAAAGTCTGTCTAAAACCTGCCCGTCAGAAGCTTAAACTAGACCAATATCTGACACATTTAAGTAGAATTCCCAAGAAATAACTACATTCATTCATTAATGTGTGAATGTCTCCTATAATATGCTGTAATTTTATATAAAATGTATATCAAATATAAAAATGTCTTGCAGAATGTGTAGAGACCTAAATGTTTATCTAATCCAGTTTTGATTTGCTGCTGTTTACAGCCCCTGTGTTTACAGAGCTCCAGAAAACTCTGAGATACACTTTAACCATCCCAACCAAACACTACCTGAGCTTATTCAGAACTTACTCCGAACTTACCCAACACCACCAGCCCAACACTACCTACAGCTACAACCAGATACAACACATTTAGAACTTACCCAGAACGTATCCAAGAACTCAGGACCACCAGATCCTCCTATTGGACCTTTAAACTGGAAACCAATCGTCCAAAACCCAGTCACACATGATACTTAATAGCGTTGCACTGCGTTCTACCAGTGCTCCTTCCTGGTTCACAACAATCACGTGATCAGCGACGGTGAAAACCAGGGGTGGAGTCAGGTCAGGGGTGGGCGGGGCTCTTTACCCACAACACTGAACAGCCTAAATGAGATAAACCACCAGTCAAAAGTTTGGACACATTTTCTTCTTTTTCTAAATCTTTTTCTTTATTTAATGTATTTTCTACATTGTAGATTAATATTAAAGAGATGAAAATGATTAAGGAACACAGAATTACATAATATTAAAATACAAGATTAAAATACCAAGAGTCTGCAGATCTGATGATGTTTTAGATCATATTTGTGCAGAAATACAGGAAATTCTAAAGCATCGCTTTAGGTGAAACCCCTCCCCTGGCCAATCAGACCGCACAGCGCAGGAGGGCGTGGTCTGAGCTGAATAGTCCTGTTCTGGATAGGTCCTGTTCTGGATAGGTCCAGTTTTGGATAGGTACTGTTCTAGATAGAAAGTTCCTGTTCTGGATAGGTCCTCTTCTAGATAGGTCCTTTTCTGTATATGTCATGTTCTGGATAGGTTCTGTTGTGGATAGGTTCTGTTCTAGATAGGTCATGTTAAAAAATGGATATGTCCTGTTCTGGATGGGTTCTGTTCTAGAGAGTTCATTTTCTAGAGAGGTCCTGTTCTAGATAGGTAGGATCTGTTTTAGATAGGTACGTCCCGTTCCAAAAAAGTCCTATTCTAGATAGGTCCTGCTCTGGATAGGTCTTGTTCTAGATAAGTGAAAGGATTGCTGGGAGATGGTGACAGCTCGTCATCTTTTCTTTTGTCATCTTCCTCCCTCCATCCTCATCCCTCTATCCTCCATCCAGGGAGTGTGAGCGCCTCCGACCAATCACAGCGCAGTTGGGGGGGGTAAGGGGGCGTGGCCTGCGCTGAGTGTGGGTGCTCGGGAGGAGTGATACGGGCTGGCTGTGTGCGCGCTCGGCTCTGGCTCTGGCGATGGTGGACGCGGCTGGCGCGCGCAGGCCGGAGCTCGAGCCTGATGTACCGGTACCGGAGATCACCCCGCTGGACCGGTACGAGCCGGGCCGGGCGAGGGCGCGCGCGGGGGTGCGCTGGCTCATCGGCAAGGCCTACGGGCGCGCAGGTATGAAAGGGAGGAAGGAGGGGGGCTCGAGCCGCAAGGTGCGCCTTTGACAATAGGTGCGCGTGCTTGCCGCGCGTGGAGATGTTGTAGTAGAAACAATGCAATAATAATAATAACGAGGCGAGAGATTGATTTTGCGGCTTTGTGTGTGCGCGTGCGTGCGTGCGTGTGCTGAGACACTGGGAGGCTGACACGCCTTAGAGAATGCGTGTGTGCGCGCGCGTGCGTGTGTAATGCATCAGCAGGAATACAGATGAACGGACGCGGTGCGCGTGAAGGGCGCGTGCATGCGTTGTGTTTTTTATTAGTGTTTATTAGGGTGTAATAGTGAAGCGTTGCACCCCTGCGATTGTGCGTGCGTTGGTGCGCGTGTGACTCAGTAAAGCTCGTGCATTTTGTCGCAGGCTCAGTCAGAATGACGAAGGGGGTTAAAAGGGGGTGGGGCTGGGATATGTATGGGTGCGTGTGACGTCACCATCTGGGTTACTGTGCCAAACTGTGACAACAAAGACCCCTCAGAAACACAGTACCAATATATAATCATATATCATATACATAATCAAAAGATTCATAATAAACTCATGAAAACTATGAAGAAAAATATATGGAATTATTTACTAAACAAAAAATGTTAAACAAACCAGAATATGTTTTTTATTTTACATTTTTCAAATAATTTTCTCAGTCAGTTTCATGAGGTAGAGTCACCTGGAATTCAGGCTTTCAGTTAACAGCTGTGCTGAACTCATCAAGAGTTAATTACTTGAATTTCTTGTCTCTTAATAAAGTGTTTGAGAGCATCAGTTAAAGTAAAGTAGTGAAGAGGTAGAGTTACAGGTATACAGTGAATAGTGAATATTTGAGTAATGTTCGAATCCAGGTTATGAGAAGCAACAACTACTCAACTAAATAAAGATTAAAAAAATGAAGGTCAGTCAATTCAAAAACAAGAATTTCAAGAACTTTGAAAGAGTAAAGGGGGCTGAATATTTTTTAGATTTTTATTTGATATAAATTTTAGTTCCACTTCACAAGTATGTGCTACGTTATCAATTAAAATAACTTAATCAATAAAATATATTTATATGTGATTTGTATTGCAGTGTCAGGACCTGAGAGTGACTTATTATTATCTAATTATCTAGAAGATTCTGGAAAACCAGTGGAATTCCTATTTGAATGTGTCTGAAACCTAAACCTTTCATTTCTCATACACATCTCTGTAAAAAAAATAAGATTTCACTTAAAAATGATGAGTTTCTTTGATTTTACCAAATTAAAAACCTCTGGAATATAATCAAGAGGAAGATGGATGATCACAAACCATCAAACCACCAAACTGAACTGCTTGAATTTTTACACCAGGAGTAAAGCAGCATAAAGTTATCCAAAAGCAGTGTGTAAGACTGGTGGAGGAGAACATGATGCCAAGATGCATGAAAAAAACTGTGATTAAAAACCAGGATTATTCCACCAAATATTGATTATTTCTGAACTCTTAAAACTTTATGAATATGAACTTTTTGTTTTCTTTGCATTATTTGAGGTCTGAAAGCTCTGCATCTTTTTTGTTATTTCAGTCATTTCTCATTTTCTGTAAATAAATGCTCTAAATGAGAATATTTTTATTTGTAATTTGGGAGAAATGTTGTCTGTAGTTTATAGAATAAAACAACAATGTTAATTTTACTCAAACATAAACCTATAAATAGCAAAATCAGAGAAACTGATTCAGAAACTGAAGCGCTCTCTTAATGTTTTCCAGAGCTGTGTGTGTGTATTTATATATATATATATATGTGTGTGTGTGTGTGTGTGTGTTGTTGAGATGGTTATATAAGCTTTGAAGAAGGCCAGTGTTTAGTCAGGGTTCCTTCCTCCACATTACTGCTGCTGTCGTGCACCAGCGCTCTGAATGTGGGAATCCCTCAGTGTGTGTGTTAATGTGTGTAGGAGTGTGTGTGTGTGTGTGTGTGTGAAAGGACTGATTGTGTTTGTATAAAGAAGACATATCACTACTCTATCTATATTACATCACATACACCAGCTTTATAATATGGGTCATATATATTTAGTGATGTATGTGTGTATATGTGCAGTATATTCAGTTTCTGAATCAGTTTCTCTGATTTTGCTATTTATAGGTTTATGTTTGAGTAAAATGAACATTGTTGTTTTATTCTATAAACTACAGACAACATTTCTCCCAAATTACAAATAAAAATATTCTCATTTAGAGCATTTATTTACAGAAAATGAGAAATGACTGAAATAACAAAAAAGATGCAGAACTTTCAGACCTCAAATAATGCAAAGAAAACAAGTTCATATTCATAAAGTTTTAAGAGTTCAGAAATAATCAATATTTGGTGGAATAATCCTGGTTGGTTTTTAATCACAGTTTTTTTTTATGCATCTTGGCATCATGTTCTCCTCCACCAGTCTTACACACTGCTTTTGGATAACTTTATGCTGCTTTACTCCTGGTGTAAAAATTCAAGCAGTTCAGTTTGGTGGTTTGATGGTTTGTGATCATCCATCTTCCTCTTGATTATATTCCAGAGCTTTTTAATTTGGTAAAATCAAAGAAACTCATCATTTTTATGGGATCTTTTATTTTTTCGTCCAGAGCTGTATATTATTAACACTCTAAATGTAGGTATTGTGATGTTATACACTGAGGGGGCGGAGCTACAGTCTCTGCTCTCACAGAGCTGATAAATCTGACATCACATCACATCAACCACACGAGAGAGAGGGTCAAGGGAATTGTACTGTCAGTGTGATGAAGATAAAACGTGATGAGTCTTCTTCACACGAACACCATCAGCCACCGACTCACCAGCACAGTAAAGCTAGAACAAGTGAGCATTTATAGGTGACAATATGTATAAATATCTTGTATTTATAATTTAATATCAGATAAAGATAACATGAGTAAATATTTAAAAAAAAGTTTGAAATAATAATTTCATTTACTAAAGGAAAAAATATAATAAAAGCAAATAAAAGATCTTAAAATTAAACATATTATCTTCTGATCTGAAGAAATTCAACAACAGATAAGAAAACAAAGCTTTAAGACTCAGTGATTCACTATTATTCACTAATGGAGAAAACATGGAACACTGGTATACCTTGCAAGGAGTGGCCGGTCGGACGACCAAAATTAATAAGGGCATGAACAACTCATCCAGGAGGTCACTAAACAACATCTAAAAACTGCAGGACTTAGTCTAGACTTAAATCTGATTGAGATGCTGTGGCATGACTTTAAACATGCTTCAAAAGCCCTCCAATGTGGCAGATTTAAAACAATTCTGCAAAGAACAATAAGACAACATTTCGTAAGAGAGCGAGTAGGCTCCACCCACCCAAACAACCAGTCTTTCACACTGTTTAATCAAGGGATACATGGACATCTGTGGCTTCTGCTTTCCTGCAAGTCCAAAGTGGAATAAAAATACTCATAGGATAATATATCATCCAATACAAAACTGATATTTTGACAGGCTTATGTTTAATAATCTGAAAAAATATAAGTATTTATTTAACATAAAAAAGATTAACAACCTAAAAAAAGACTCTTATTTTGACTATTTTGGTTTGTGATCTCCAGAGAACATCCCGGCCGATGTGTTGGAGGCCGTAGCTGATGATCATCATGGGGAAGTTCTCGGTCCTGCAGTGGAGCGCCTCCTGCTGTCCAGTGAGCCGTACTGCAGCACCATCACTTCCCTCCTACAGACCCAAACCGGCTCACCGGCGCCCCCTAAAGACCACGCCAGCCTGCTGCGGCTCCTCCAGCACCGCGGCCTGGCACCAACGCTCTCCCAAAAACCCGTCACAGACGCCCAGCTCACCAACAAACCCATCAACCTGGTGCGTGATGGAATTTTCATAAGTGACGAACGTTTGTTCAGTTTTAATAACATTATTCATAACGCAAGAAAAGAGAGAAGTCTTTAGGATAAACTTCACTATGTGACAAAAACTGATACAAATCTGTTCGTCTTAAACATACACACATAAGAGCAGCTTAATTAAGGGTGTATCAGTGTGTCTTTGCTATCATAACGACAGGAAAAGTACACCTTGCTCAGCTCGAAACAAGCAAAAGTCATGTACTAATTCTCTTAATTAATAATGGGTGGGGTTAATTTTGTGCGTAACGTGAAATAAACCAATCAGAGTGTCTCTTGCTCATCATTCACTTTAAGAGTCAGGTGAGCTCTGACTTTGGCAGATCGCTGATCTAGCTAACATACTAGTGTTATCAGAGAGTTCTAGCTACATTACTGGGGAGAGAACTAAGGTTAGCGGAGAGCTAGCTAACATATTAACATTAGCAGTGAGTTATCTAGCTACATTAATTAATCATGGACGTGGTTAATTTTATGCGTAACGTAAAATAATAAACCAATCAGACTGTCTCTCTAATCATTCCCTTTAAGAGTCAGTTGAGCTCTGACTTTGGCGGATTACTGATCTAGCTAACATACTAACATTAGCAGTGAGTTATCTAGCTACATTACTGAGAAGAGAACTAAGGTTAGCAGTGAACTAACTAACATAGTAACGTTAGCGGCTTGTTAGCTATGTTACCGGGGAGAGAACTAAGGTTAGCGGCAAGCTAGATAACATAGTTAGCTACGTTAAGTTTTGATTTTCAATACAACAAATTATTTTCTACCAAATTTTTAGATATTAAATTATATTTATTGTGGTCTCACTCTACTAATCCTCAACTGACTTTGAAAGAATTCTTACTCTTAGATATCCTTAATCTGTATTTAAATGGTTACGTTTACCATTGTTTTACTGGTTGTTTTGCTCTTCTTTAATTGGTTTCAGGACGCCCACTTGGCACTCATTGATACGCTGATGACGCTGGCGGCCACGGAGACTGTGGGTTCGATAAAGATGGCGAAGGAGGCGGATCAGTTTGGCGAGGGGGCGAGCTGGGAGAATTCTCTACTCTTCTGGATCAACAAGGTTTAAATCTAGAGCTTGGCGTCTAGAATGATAATTATTAACTCTGGATTATGTTGAACAATTCATGCATAATTATTCCAGAGCCCATTCTTACCCATTAGTGTGATTAGCTAAGAGACATCGTAGGAGTGCCAGTATTGCACGGTAATGGCACTCTGAGCAAAGCTCTTCAGTACTCCACCATTTATCAACAGCGCAACTGCTTACGAGACTAAATGCAGTCCTTAAATTATATTATCCATAATATTTGGCTTTATACTCTATTATACCACAGTTAGTTCTGACCCTGCAATGTGTAAGAGGCGTTTTATGAGTGCAGTTATCAGCCGGTAATGCACTGTAACCGAAGCTCTCCATGTATTACTCACCACATACAGGTAACCTAGCAACGATGCAGCGCTTACAAACCAAACAGCGCAGCTACAAACAGAGCAGCAATGGAACTATTTTAACTGGCTGAGTTTTTATAACCAAACAGGTCCTATTTTCTCCTCCTCTTTAACTCTTTAAAATCTTTCAATAAACAGTGATAATGGAACTCTGGTATAATCGCAATAATACACTCGAGGTTCGTGCTATAATGTATAATACTGAGATAGCAATCCCTGTTTTTAGCAATCCCTCTCGTGTATTATTGCTTAAGTACTCGTAAATATGAAATATGAACTCGTTCATATTCATTACGAAATCTAATGATGGTGTTTCTGGTGTGAATAATTGATAATTCTGCTGTTTTTATCTTAAAATTAATCAATAATGTGATAATGGATCTGTGATTATTGTATAATCACAATAATAAATCTGAGGTTCATTCTATAACATTATTTTAGGACTCCGGAACTGATCTTCACTTTTCCTGTTATTTTTATGTCTACAAGTCAGAACACAGTGCCAAATTCTCACATTGTAGCACTTCATATTTTGCAGATAAATATATAAATAGTTATTTTATTAATCCTGAAGGAAATTAACTTCATGTCTATGCTTTTACATATGTTCTCCTCTCCAGGTTCAAAATGTGTGTTGTGTTTCACAGTTGAACCAGAAGATGAGGGAGAGTACGGAGACAGAGGACGTACCAAAACCACCGACCTGCACAGATCTGCAACCCGTCCAACCAACAGTGAGTACCCAACACATAAACAAACCCATACAGCCATTTTCCATCCCATATTCCTCAAACATATAGATCTACAGCAGGTCTACAAGATGTTCTCCAGATGTGCTGGGAGAATTCTCTTTTCTTCTGGATTAACAAGGTTTAAATCTAGAGCTTGGAATCTGGAATGATGAATATTAATATTGGATTATGTTGAATATCTTGTGCATAATTATTCCAGAGCCCATTCTGACCCATTAGTGTGATTATACTGTACCAGTATTGCACCGTAATGGCACTCTGACCAAAGCTCTTTATTACTCCAAAATCAAGCAATGGCACCAGTGCTTACTGCTTTGACCATATGCTAGTAGTAATTATACATATGAACTGTTCATATTCATGACAAAACCTAATGATGACATATTTCTCAAACATATAGATCTACAGCTGGTCTACAAGATGTTCTGTAGACCAGCAGCCAGCAGTGTCTATAGAGGTGTCCCCACTTTGGGCAGATGGTACTCTGGTATCTTCTTGATACAAATCTGAACTGACGGACAGTGATGGAACCCTAAATTCTGCTGTCGATCAGCTTGCAGGTCTTGTCAAGTTTTAAAGTTTTAAAATGTACCAAGTAAGACTGCAACTGCCTCTAGGTCCCAGTGAAGGAAATTAATGCAGTCATACAACCTTGGGTTTCATTGGTTGAATTCACCGAATTGTTGCCCTCCTAGTAAAGCCTGTTTTCAGACCTTGTCTTTGCTCCTTGTCTTTGCACCTTGTCTAATGATCCCCTCCCCCATTTGATTGGTGATTGGTTTTATCACTTTGGAAACACTTCCAAGACCATCAATCACCAGCTCGTAGAATTGCAACGTGTTCTTGGCTGGTGTATTTCCTGCGAAGAGGATTATATTGATTTCCTGCAAGAAGGATATTGACAGTTCCTCAGTTTGTCACCCATTCTAACAGCTGTACAGTTTTGTAGAAAGCTCAATTGCTATTCCCAGACCATGCAGATCAAATGTCTTCAAGTCTGGACCTTGAATCCAGTTTGTGGTTGAACTATTCCCTTAACTTCTAGCGACAACAAAATCCAGAATTTGAGACTGGATTTAAAGTCCAGATTCAAACATCTGGGATGTAGATGTCCACATTTGAGAATGTGTGATCTTCAGCTGCAGATCTGCAATTTTGTTATGTACTTTGAATTCGGTTCATATCACAAAGTTCAAGAGCATCCGTACATTACAGGTTTGCAATCAGCAGTAAAACATTATTATTTAACCAGGATCCACACTCCCTGAAAGCCCTGTAGGAGAGAAAAAAGTCTTTTGGTTCAACTGTTTGAGATGTTCTAGGCCCTTACTACTTTGGTCGCTATATAAAGTCATTAATATGATGTTCCTGGTGTTTGTCTTGTGCAAGAACTTGCATAGAAACTTCCAGATTAGTCAGTTAGTCTTGCTTCCATCACCAGGTATTTTGGAATTTCATCTCTAATGCAGATTTTAAGACACCTGTACTAGATGGACAGTATCTGTTCTTGTGTAACGTGATGTGTAATAGGACCTCAAGTTACTAACACAAGTGCTTTTGGACAGTAACCTAAAGTTTTTCCAGAGCTTGCTTCTTTCTCAGGGTAAGCTTCCTCAATCATTGTCCTCCTAGACTTTTCTGCAACTAGCAAATGCAAGGAAATATTAGGACTCTGGTCCTGCAAATAACCTTTGTGTACCTTTAAGATCCCCAACTAATTGCTTGGTGTTTTGAGGCTCTCCTTTACCATTTTTGGCAATACGAATTCTTGGTAGTGTTCTTGCAAACTTCCTGACAACAGATGACAGGACATAAATACTTGTTTCATATCTTTGTTGGGTCCTTCAGCAAATTCCAACTTTGGACCCTTCTCTTGTCCCTGGGCACTGTACACAAGGCTGCCCGCCCATCTGGACATGTGTGCTTGCTACATGGCTGGGCTAAAGGTAGATGTCAAATTTCATATTTGGCTAAAATTTTGGTCTTACACATTAATTTTGGGTATCTTTAAGAGCCCCAATCAATTACATGAGGTTGCAGGGCACTCATTTACTTTGTGTAGTCATAAGTAGGATAGATAGTGACCTTGCAGGAATTACTACATGGCTTGCAGATTCCAGGATATTTTCAGACTATGGCCAATCCCCCAATCAATTACATGGGTCATGAGGTGTCTTGGTTTTGGTCTTGCAGACACTTATTTACCATATGTGACCATGAGGAAGTTTAGTAGTGGCCCTGCACATAAACTTTGGGTACCTTCTAGATCCCCAATCAATTGTCTGGAGTCGCAGGACACTCAATTGCATTGCTTGACTATTAGGAATTGAGATAGTGACCTTGCAGGTAATCCTACAAGGCTTAAGGATTCCAGGATACTTTTTTTAGACTGTGGTCCTACACTTAACCTTTGGGAAACTTTGAAATCCCCAATCAATTGCCTGGGCTTGCAGGGCCATGAGGAGGCTAGATAGTGGGTAGGGGTCTTGCAGATTTTCCTGCAGGGCTATCGGAAGTCAGAGCATATTCACACTTTGGTCTTTGGTCATAGGTTTTTGGTACCCTCAAGATGCTTAATCAATTGTCTGGGGTTGCAAGGCACTCATTTACCATGTGTGGCCGTGAAGATCCCTGCAGGAATTCCTACAAAGCTATGAGATTCCAGGGTATTCTCAAACTTTGGTTCTGCAAATCCATTTTGGGTACCTTTAAGCTAACCAATACATTACCTGGGGTTGCAGGCCACTCATTTATATTCTTTGGCCATGGAGAGGCTAGGTAGTGGCCTTGCAGTCATTCTGACATGGCTTAGATCTTTGATGGTATTTTAGACTATGTTTCTGCACATAACATTTGGGTACCTTCAAACTCCCAATCAATTGCCTGGTGTTGCAAAGCCCTCATTTACTGTATATGACCACTAGGAGATTCCAAGGGATATTCAGACTACGCATAAGTTGTGGGTACCTTCAAGATCCTCAATCAATTGCCTAGAATTGTAGGGCACACAGTTACCATGAGTGGCCGTAATAAGTCTTGCAGGAATTTCTACAAGGCTTAGAGATTTCAGGGTATTCTCAGACTATGGTCCTGATTATACGTCGTGGGTACCTTTAAGCTAACAAATCAATTACCTGGGCTAGCAGGACACTCATTTTTATTGTTTGGCCAAGGAGAGACTAGGCAGTAGCCTTGTAGGCAGTCAAGGGTATTTTAGACTATGTTTCTGCACATAACCTTTGGGTACCTTCAAGTTTCTAATTAATAGCCTGGAGTTGCAAAGCACTCATTTATCATATGTGACCACTAGGAGGTTCCAAGGCATTTTCAGACTATACATATGTTTTGGGAAACTTTAAGATCCCCAATCGACTACCATTGTTGCAGTTGGTGGGAGGATTTCAGGATAACCTCTAGTATCTCAGTAACTGCAATAGGCTCATCACAATTAGGCACTTTACCTTTATTGCTAATCCTTCTTCACTAACCTTTTCCACCCTGTTACTAACAACTCTTCCTGTCCTCTCTCTTTTTTCCCTTGCTTCTGCGTAACAGTGTCCAACGCGATGGTACTGGAAGCTGGTCCCAGTGAGTACTCAATAATACACACCTACTGATAGAGTGTAATTCTCTGGGCTCTAGAAAAGATAGAAAACCGTTAAGGTTTAAAGACGTAGAGAGGGATAGGGAAAATGTTTCCATTGTCATGGATTGGTCAAAAATAGGAAATATGTACAGTATGTGTCCACAAGCTGCAATTAGCTTTTTTTTCTTAGCGTATATTAAAAGAACATGCAACCCTAAATCAGACAAAAGTTGGTACAGTATGGAAAAGCTGAACATCCCTTAGATGGCAATGCAACAATTAACTTTATCAAGCTCTACAATACAGAGTTACATTCACTAATATTGATTGCCTTGTGTTCACCATGTCCAGAAGTGCCTTACATTTCTCTACTGGTCTCATATAATGGATAATGGACCATCACTCAACAGTGGAAACACAGTGTATTGTGGTCAAACAAATCAATAATCCAGAGCTTTCGTTTTTGAAAGAAATGGACCAAAGATGGACCTAAGGAAACCAAAGGACCCTCCAGACTGTTCTCAACAAGTCCAAAAGCTGCTTTTTCCACTTCAGATTCAGATCTCCATACTGTTCCAACCTTTTCTGATTCTGAAACAAGTACTTGATAATTTACTGATTTTGATAAGCTTCTTAAATAAGCTTTCTGTCATCAAACTAGAGCCCAAGATCCACCTTACTCACCAAACATTATCACTTTTCTACATCTATCCATTAACTTTTGTTACTTTTTGTTGCAATAGATCTTAAAGTAAACCTCAATCAAGAAACACCTCAAATTTACTCAAATTTCACCTCATCACAAATTTAGCCAATTAGCCATATAGACCAAAGTATTAGGACATAAATTAAGTGTACACTGCTCTACTCTCCAAGGCAGAAGGTTTTCTACTAGAATTTAGAGCATTACTTGAGGATTTGATTGTATTGACCAACAACTCCCCAACTCATACGCGCTCCATCTAGAGTTTATACCCCTCTATTCCATGTCTAAGATTAGGTAAGTATGGTACCAGTTGGGTTCTAGAGAATCCTGTTCCATTTGGCATTAGCTCTCTACAGTACAGATAATAGACAAGCCTTGTTGGTGCATTTGCACATCTGTCAGCATTTGGTGCAACTTTAGAAGTGTTCTCCAGAAGCATTTGGACGTTAGCCTCCTAGCTTCAATGCAAAATCATTGGATGAGATTGGCTACATTTGGGTTAAGGGAAATTGCTTAAATTAGAAATTCTTTCCTCAATCTGGTCCTGGAAATCATTGATTGATATTTTTTCTGTCTTTTTTGGTTCTTTTAGGGTTCTTCTTTGGTTCTACCACCTCATTCTGTCTCTCACTTTACCATCTTAGTGTTTATGACTAGGGGTGGGAATCACAATACTTGCTCACAATGATAACAGTGATATCACAATACTGTGATTCTGTAATACACGATATATCACAAGACAATTCTCTACGATACTTCACAACATCTGTGTTACTAAAGAAGATAAAATACTGCTAAATAATCAAATACGAGGAATTATGGATTTATTGGTTTAGTTTCACATGATTTCAAAAACAATATTATTCACTGCAAGTATATTAATTCTACTCATTTGATTACAGCGCCACCATGTGGAGTAATAAAGCAGTAACTTTAGTAATAACTTTCTTAACTGAAACGCTACAATATATCGCAATATCGATATTTTGTCCCACCCCTATTTATGATATGAATTTGTATTTGTGAATTTATAAATGTGTTTCCATCTGTGGAATACAGTAGATTTCTTATCGTAAGTGATGATCTGTGTAATTTATTTAGTAACGATAACTCACTTTTATTTACGTTGTTCGACTGGAGCAGGGCGGAGCCTCACACATGTGCCTTATCTGAACCATTCTGATTGGCTACTGGATTTTCTACTGTTTTTTGTCTGTTCTATACGTTTGTTCGTACATTTACAGTAATCCTCCTTTGACCAATCAGAAGCCCTCTTCCCTCTCCTCCCAACCCTCAGCCAATAAAATGAAGGGCTTGCCACCGCAACCCCGCCCATCGATTCTGTTTAACCTTAACCGGGCCAGTAGAAACGGCATAAAGCATGCGGAATCTCTCCTAAGACTCCGCCCCTTCCTGTTTGTTGCGTTTACTTTGCTCCTCCTCTTCCTGGTGTAACTGTGTGTGTGACTCTGGTTGCCGTGGCGGCGGTTACCGTGGCATTTACGCCTGTCCTCCTCTCTCTGCCATCCTGCATCCAGCATGCCATCGCTTTTTGTTTGAAGGAGTCGGGGAAAAAACCTCCTGTGGTAACGTATCCGCCAGCCTGCTGTCTCCATAGCAACCACCACGCCAACAAACAAACAAACAAACAAACAAACAACAACACAACACACAGCCTCCACCCCCAATCCAACCTCGCGGCTGGATGGACCTGCTGACACTTCCTTCACTTTTCTTTTAATCACTCTTTCTTTCTTTCTGTCTTTTTAGTTTTTCTCTCTAAAGTTTTTTTAAACTTGTGTTTTCTTTCTTTCATTCTCTTTTTTAACAATCTCACTTTCCTATCTCTATTCTCTCTGTTCTTACTTTTCCTTTAGGTTTTTCTCCTTCCCTCTTCTTCTTCTTTCACTTCATTTTCTCACTTTCTCCTTTTTTTCTTTTCTTAGTTTTGTCCTTTTTTCTTTTTCTCTTTTTTCTCTTTTTTTCTTTTTTCTTTCTTCTTATTCATTCTATTCTTTCTCTAATTTTTTTCTCTCTCTATAGTTTATTTCAAGTTTTTCTCTCACTCTTCTTTATTGATCTCTGTTTTCTTTCCTTCTCTTCTTTTCTCCTTCGTTTATAATATTTCTTTCTTTCTAATTTTCTTTTTATCTGGGATTTGCTTTGTCTCTCGTCTTTCTTTCTTTCTTTCTTTCTTTCTTTCTTTCTTTCTTTCTTTCTTTCTTTTTGTTGTTTTCTATTGCCTTATTCCTGTCTTTTCTTTCTGCTATCTTTGTTTCTTTTTCTGTCTTTTATTTTTTTTTTCTGTTGTATTTCTCTTGTTGTATTTCTCTTTTCTTAGACTTTTTTCTTTCTTCTTATTTTCTCTCTATTTTTTCTCTCTACTTTTTGTCTCTTTCTATTTATTCATTCTGTTCTTTCGCCTGTTTTTTCTCTTTCTTTTTCCTCTCTTTCTGTCTTGTAGATTATTTTCTTATTTTCTGTTTAATTGTTTTTCTTTCTTTTATCTCTCTCTCAGAGTTCTGTTGATATTGATTAGTATAATCTGTGTTATTATGTGCTCTGGTTGTGAAGTCATTGACACTTGACTCTTTTACATTATTTAAGTTTATTTTTATTCTTTTTTCGGCATTTCTTTATTTTTGTAATCTTTCTTTTCCTTTGTTTCCTTGGTTGTTTAGCAGCTGGTTGGTGGGAGGGGCTTTAGTTCAGTTTATTAGTGAGTGGTTTTGTTTTGTTTCTGTTTTCTGTAGAGATTAGAGTTTAGAGAATTTTATTATTATTATTATTTTCTGCTCTTTCACTCCCTCACTCCTGACCCGCTGCGCTGCCTGTGTTTCCATTGCTTGGCCACTAGGTGGCGACTGTGACTGAGCTTGTGCTTCACAGCAACATCGTTTACACCTGTTCTGCTTTTCTTTCCCTCCATTCTTCATCCCTCACTCGCTCTCACTGCAACCCTGTAGCTGTGGCCCTGTCTTGCTGCTGTCTGGTGTGTGTAGGTGTTTGAAGTGTGTGCAGGTGTGTGCAGGTGTGTTCAGGTGTGTGCAGGTATGTGTGTGTGTGTGTGTGTGTGTGTGAGATAATCTATTAGCTGCTCTGCACAAACCTATGGGATCACACCCCCTAGTGGCTGGCTTCACACATTGCTGTTTTGCTGTTTTCAGTGTGATGTGATTCTATTAGTGTTTATTATATAACTGTTTTAATGTGATTCTACTGTTATTCTACTGTTATTCTACTGTTATTCTATTGTTATTCTACTGTCTATAAGCCCAACAGCGATCTGTCATAGGAGTGATTCCTATTGCACTGTGGGATTCCTATTGGACACCCAATCAAAGATAAATCACAAGAAAGTCACAAGAGTCACTAAAGTAAATCAGATTCAGTCTAAAGACTTGTTCACACCTGGTATCAACAGGTGTCCTGGATCATCAATCACATATGTTGAATAAAAACATTCCACTGGAGGCGGGGCTGGCTTTCCAGTTTTTTTTTGTGGGCGGAGTCAACAGCCAAATCCAGATGAGCTGCTAGTTTGGCTTGTTCTCTAGCCACGAGTATCACCTTTATTCGTTAGCTTGTTATTATGGCATGCTTAGCTAACCCAGGTGGACGGTGTGGTATCGCAAAAATTAGGTATGTTCTGGCAGGGGCTGTGATGCAGTTAATGTAGACGGTGGACGGTGTGGTATCACAGAAATTAGGTATGTTACAGCAGGAGCTGTGATGCAGTTAATGTAGACGGTGGATGGTGTGGTATCGCAGAAATTACGTATGTTCCAGCAGGGGCTGTGATGCAATTCATTTAGACAGAGGACAGTGTAGTATCACGGAAATTCCGCATGTTTCAGCAGGGGTGGTGGTGTAGTTAATGTAGACGATGGACGGTGTGGTATCGCAGAAATTACATTTGTTCCAGCAGCAGCGGTGATGTGGTTAATGTAGACGGTGGACGGTGTGGTATCACAGAAATTAGGTATGTTTTAGCAGGGGCGATGATGTGGTTAATGTAGACGGTGGACGATGTGGTATAGCGGAAATTAGGTATGCTCCAGAAGGTGTAGAAGGTGGACCTATAGAAGACTCTTACCATATCTGGCCCCGCCCCCATCGTAACTGATGCGTTGGTGATCAGATCACCGAGGACGTGTGGGTAATACTAGGTGTGAAGGGGAACAAACTAAGAAAGAACCTGATTCACTACAGTGACTCTTGATTCTGCAGTTGAGTAAATCGTCCTCAAGATTTACTCTTCTTTATTCTCTCTCTCTCTTTTTTACTCTTCTCTCAGATCCGCTATAGGAAAGATAAAGTGCGCTCTAAACAGACTCCCACCTTTTCCGTCGTGTCCGGAGTGAAAGATCTGTCTAACGGTTGTGCCATCGCTGCTACCATACACTTCTACTGCCCCCAGCTGCTGCCCCTGGAGGGTAAGAGAACATCTCATTTACTGGCTTAGTAAACTTCCTCTGATCTGGTGTACTAGCATGAACAGGCTACCTTATCAACATGACCAACTTGACCAATATATTGGACTATATTGTCAACCGTCATGGCCAATTTAACTAAGGTGGTTTACCAGCATTACTGACATAACAAATGAGGTTAAAAAGCTTCACAAACTCATATTATCTTTAAAAAACTTGGCTAATATTTCTTATTATGTTCTCTAATAGCTGGGATGACCAACTGGACTATTCTGGTATATCTTACTGATAATTATAGACTGTTATGTTAGCCTGAATGTTCATAAATGTTTCAACAATCTTTGTTCCAAAAGCCATTGTTGTTTGTCTTCCAGACGTCTGTCTGAAGGACACGATGTCCGTTGCGGACAGTCTACATAACCTGCAGTTGATCCGAGAGTTCTGTGACAGTCACCTGAAAAGCTGCTGCCCCCTAGTGCTGGAGGACCTGCTCTACGCCCCACCATTGTTACGGGTGAGAACCCTAAGCATTATTATTGAAATATGTCGTTTGGTTTAAATCTGCACTTTTGACATAATCTTATTTGTTTAAATTTGTTTAAACAGCTTGACTGTTTCAGCTGAAAGCTTCATGATTACTGATTTTTAATCTTCAGGTGAACATCATGTGCTTCCTCTCCGAGTTACTGGCGGTGTTTGAAGTGCAAAAGCCAGATTTCGTCAAGCCCTTACACAATCTGGATCTTACAGGTATCTACACACATTACAGAGGCAATTCCTGTGTGAAGGGAAGCTAACATTAGCTTCTTTTTTTTAATCCACCTTAAATTCCCCCACTTTTGCATAATTTAAGGTGAAATTGGACAGAGAGCTAGCTACTGAGATGAACTACTAGAGATATTTTAATGCTTGTTATGAATGGCCGTAAACGATGGAAATATAGTGGTTATCGTGAATTTCAACAAGGAAAAAAATGCTCAAACTTGTAGGTTTCTTTGGTTGGCTGTGCTGCACCATGTTGCCAGTGATTCTCATAGTCCTCTTTTTGGGAGTACCTTTGAAAAATCTCTGTTTGAAGGACCATGTAGCCCCAACACTTACCTTAACCTACCCCTCCAGCCTAACAAAAATCAGGACACTCTACCCCTAGATGTGAACACACAAAACTAAGGGCTAAGTGGTGAAATGGGATTGCACCAAAGTGCTTCAGTCGAGGACTAGTGACTTTAAAATGTAAAATTACCCATCCTCACTCTCACTTCTGTGTTCTTTTCTGCACCTTAGATGCATCTGGAATGGAGGACTGCACCAGTCCCATCAGTGGACCCAGGTACCATCATTCAGAATGAACTGCTAACAATCTGCTAACAAGCTTAGCGCCCAGAATCATGCCCATATTGTTGAACTACATTGTGGAATTTCCTTGTTTTTCAGCGGTTCTCCATCCTTCCTGTTTAAGCAGCCGCTCTTACCCTCGTCTCCTGGGGGAAAATCAGGTGAGGAAGCACAGCATCCTGGAAAGTGTTGAACTTTTTAATTATCTAGGATTTTATCTTTAATTTTCACTTTTCATTTTGTTCTGTTTGTTCAGAGGGTCGAGGCTGGAGTAAGAAGCAGATCAGGTACGCTGCTCCTGCTTTTCATGTTTTAATTCAGTTTATTTTGTCTTTAAATTCTTCATTTCTGACAATAAACACAATCTAAGCAAAGTAAAATTATCTAATTTCAAGGCATTATATCTTATTTTTTCTCTGATGAGCATTTTTTTTAATAAGCACAAAAGTCATAATTCAAGTCACAGAATCTGTGATTTCCACTTGATTTAAATCTTATTTGACTCATTTTGACACTTGTGTTTGCTTATTTTAAGAAATCATACAAAGAAATACCTGCTTATCCCATTGGCAGATTCTTTTTGTAGTGCTTAATTCTTTAAATCTTTAATTTAACGAATTAGGAACATTTGTACCCTTTTTTTTAGAGATTGATCTGTTCTTTTAGCGCCAACAAATCGTTTGAATGTTCTCTTTCCTAGTCGCCCACTCTCCGCTGTGACTTTCAACATCCCTTTCCCTCTGGACAGCGATGTGGACGTTGTCATGGGCAACCCTCTGTTCCGCTCTGTCAGCAACGACAGCCTCACCAACCTCGCCCCCTACACGCCCCCAGAAGATCTGAGCAAGCTGATTGGCCAGGCACCATTAGGGGAGTTGCCCACTATTGAGGAGGCGCTGCAGGTCATCCATACAGGTCGATCTGTGCGAAACGAACCAGAGGGGGCGCCGGCGGGATTCTTTCTGCACTCCCCGGATAAGGAGGACAAGACTAGACTGAGCAGCTCCGCCCCCTGCAGGTCAGGGATGATGTACCGACCAATCGGAGGCAGTGGAAGGCGAGCATGTGGTGGGACCAGGAGACCTGGAGTGGACTGTTCCAGAGATGACGACTCGGTTCTCAGAGATGGGAGCATCGATTCGGATGCTTCAGAAGATTTCTCCACAAGGTCCAACCCTGGAACTCCATCCAATGGCCCCAAAGGAGGTCGCATGACAAGTTTTGCAGAGCAAAGGAAGAAGCTTCCAGAGTCCCCAGTTGCCTCCAGGGCACAAGGGTTGGACGAGCCTTCGAGTCCGATGGTGATGAGCCCTGCCGGAGCTGCTGAAGCTCAGGAACTGGGGGCACGTCTGGAGGAGAAGCGAAGAGCCATCGAGGATCAGAAAAAACGTATTGAGGCGATTTTCGCCAAACACAGGCAGAGGCTGGGCAAGACTGCCTTCCAGAAACTGCAGCGGGAACAAGGCGAGGGGGCGAACGACGCGAACGGCAGCGATGCCAAAGAGGCAGAAACACTTAGTCTGGATGAGAGGTTGACTCGCATGGAAGAGGACCTGAAGCGAGAAGAAGAGAAGGAGAAGGAAAAAGAGAAAGAGAAGGCAGAAGAAAAAGAGAAGGTTCCACCAAAACTGGAAAAGCAGGTCACGTTCTCGGTGGAACCTAAGAAAGAACTGGACAAGGAGCTGCCGTTGGTCGAGTACAACGAGGCGGTGTCCAAGCTCAGTTCCGCCTTGCAGTCCTTACAGAAGGACATGCAGCGACTCACGGAACAGCAACAGAAGCTGATGGGAAAGAAGACACCTTCAACACCTCCGGTCAAAACCACAACTTCCTCTAGGAGGACTCCGCCTCCCAGTAAGGCATGGGTCATCTCGGCCGAACCAAAAACCTCAGCGACGATCCCAGCTCGGAAACCTCATTCCAGCCGCGACCTGTCACCTGCCGGTTCACCGCGCAAGTCAAGCGAACCCAAATCCCCCAAGTCTCCTAAAGTCTCTGCTTCCACCACACCTCGTAAACTCCATAGCTCCGCCCCTAAAAGTCCCAAAAGGCACCACCCCACTCGACCATGTGACCTCAGTTTCCCACCACTCATGCGCGTCCTCACGCCACCCCAGAACGTCGACACGCTCCCCCACCTGCGGCGGGTTTCTCCCAGTCAGTGCCAGGTCCAGACTAGCTCCTCCCTCAGACTGGGAGGACCCAAGACCCCTCAGGAACCGGAACAGGAACCAGAACCGGCTCAGGCTCCGGCCCAGGAGAGCAGCTCCGATTCGGTCTCCAGCAACGACAACACGCCCCTTTTCACTCTGGAGCTGGACACCATTCCACCACCACCTCCGTCTGGTAAATATGGACTTTTATTGTATCTATTATTATTATTACTTGTTATCATCTCCCCCTAGTGGTAGATCTGAACATTTACAGAAGTAAAATAAAGTGTTAATATTTGTAGTTATCAGTGTTAATTACTGTCCCCTACTGGTACATATTCACACTGACAATTATAACTGTGTAATTATTCATTATTATGATTTGGAGTATTTAGAGGTTCAGAATTGCCAATCATGCTTACTGCCCCCTGCTGGTAATAAAATTGGCTTTATCTTTTCTTTGCTGGTTAATGTTGACTTTTATAATTAAGTCAATGTAAATACTGGTCACTGTGGTTAAGAATCAACATTTGTCGTTTTTCATGTTAATTGTTTTCTGCTCCCTACTGCTAAACATTGACATTATAATTATTATTTCGTATTACTTCTCCCTGCTGGTGAGTTTTGTTGGTGATCATATCTTCTGTTGGTACATGTTCAGATTTATTAACAAAATTGCTATTTTTCCCCAGTTATAGAGATAAATATTAACCATTTCAGACCTGAATTATCTTACAGCTTTTTTTTACTATTATTATTTTCATTGCATTGGAAGCCTGTGTGTAATATTTTATATTTCATTCTGACCTTTTTATTTCATAAACCACCCCTACACAGTAAAAACATGATTAAAAAAGTGATCTAAATCACATTCTTTAAATTAGTACATATTAGCTGTTACATTGCCTCAGTGGCTTCCTCTAGTGCTAATGTTTCCCCAAGCTAACTCTGCTGTTTCAGTGGTTTATAAACTTGTTGATTGGCTGGTTCATGGTCTATTCTGATGAACAACATTAACATTAAGCGCTCAAATAGTCTTAGTGTTAACAAACCATTTAAAAATACAGAAAATACATGATTATTGTAATGGAACAATTGTAATGGACGCAGGTTCTGAAAGGGTTAACTCTCCGGTGTTGTCTTCCTCCCGCAGTGGTGGGCACTGTGAGCGTATGCGGGGGAAGCAGTTCAGGACCCCCGTCTGAATGCTCGTTCGAGAGCGATGTGCTCCTCAGCGCCCCCCTGAGGACGGAGGAGGGAGAGACGGATCAGGACCAGACGGATATTTTCTCCTCCGACTCCATGAGCGACCAGACGGAGACGGAGAGCCGGGCGGGGGGCGGGATCTTCTTTAAGGTTAGTGTGGATTAAGACGGTCACGGTAATGATCGTTTTAAACAATCTTTGTACGCTTATGTTATTTTGCATATATCAGTTCTTAATCATGTTAATCTGAGCTAAAGGCTAAAGCTGCTGTTTCCATGTGGGTCAGCCAGACGTCTTCCTGTAGCAGTTTTTATTTTCTCCAGTTTCTAAGAGTCTTTATTTGAAGGTGTAGAAACAGTCCTCACCGCTCTCTGACTTCATCTGTAATTTCTCTAAAGAAAAGAAAGAACTTCTACTTTTAATAGTTACAGAGTTCTCTGTGTTTTATCTGTATCTCTCTCTCTATATATATATATATATATGTGTGTGTGTATATATATGTAGGAGGGAGGTCTCTCTGAGGAACAGATGGCGCTGAAGAAAGCTCTACTGCTGGAAAGGCAGCAGAGACGAGCCGAGGAGATCAGGAAACGGAGGCAGGAGCAGGACATCAGGCAAGATCCCTATACAGTCTATATATATATATACAGTACCTACAGTCTCTAACCAGGCTGAATGTATATTAATAACTTAAATATATAACTTTAAACCTCTGTTTCCCCCTCAGTCGACTCTCCTCTACAGATGATCTCTGCGCCTCCATGACCGCGCCACTCTCCCAGTCTCTACCTACCATACCCACCCTGCCCCCGCCCCCACAGGCCACGCCCCTACCAACTCAGGCCACGCCCCCGGGCACGCCCCAGAGGCGTGGCGCCTTCACCCGGGCGGAGTACGAGCGGCGGCACCAGCTGAAGATCATGGCTGATCTGGAGAAAGTTCTGAAACAGAAAAACAAGAAGCAACAACACACTCCCAACAAGACCAGCAAAACCAACACACACACACACTCCCCACGCAAAGAGAAACCAGGTACACACACACTCACACACACACACACACACACTCACACACACACACACACACACACACACACTCCCAACAAGACCAGCAAAACCAACACACACACACACTCCCCACGCAAAGAGAAACCAGGTACACACACACTCACACACACACTCACACACTCACACACACACACACTCACACACACACTCACACACACACACACTCCCAACAAGACCAGCAAAACCAACACACACACACACTCCCCACGCAAGGAGAAACCAGGTACACACACACACACACACACACACACACACACACACACTCACACACACACACACACACACTCCCAACAAGACCAGCAAAACCAACACACACACACACACACACACACACTCACACACACACACACTCACACACACACTCACACACACACACACTCCCAACAAGACCAGCAAAACCAACACACACACACACACACACACACACACTCACACACACACACACTCACACACACACTCACACACACACACACTCCCAACAAGACCAGCAAAACCAACACACACACACACACACACTCCCTACGTAAAGAGAAGCTGGGGAAAGAGCTGAGGTTTAAAGCTGAATAAACATCATTAATCAGCTCTAATCACACATTTACACCATTTACACAACTACTGCAGAAACATTCATAAAGACGTTCTGGAAAATAAAATAATTCGTCTTTTATTAAAACCACTATATTTTAAATATTATGTTATGTATAGAACTCAATGCTTTTTATTTATTATTATAAAACTAATACTAACCTCAGTTTTGCCTCCTCACTTTCCTCTGATATAAAACTGAACGCTTTCCTCTCTTCCTTCATTCTGTAGCTGAACAAGCTAACATCACCCCCACTAACGGCCCGCTGCTTACTGACAGAAACAGCAGGTACCGACCCTGTCCTTTATTCCTTTATTCCTTTATTCCTTTATTCCTTTATTCCTTTATTCATTTACTTAATTATTCCTTTATTCCTTTATTCCTTTATTCATTTATTCCTTTATTCCTTTATTCCTTTATTTATTCATTCATTTATTCATTTATTCATTTATTCCTTTATTCATTTATTCCTTTATTTATTTATTACTTTATTCATTTATTAATTTATTCCTTTATTCCTTTATTCCTTTATTCCTTTATTCATTTATTACTTTATTCCTTTATTCCTTTATTCATTTATTACTTTATTCATTTATTCATTTATTCATTTATTCCTTTATTCCTTTATTCATTTATTCCTTTATTCATTTATTCCTTTATTCCTTTATTCATTTATTCCTTTATTCCTTTATTCCTTTATTCCTTTATTCATTTATTCCTTTATTCATTTATTCCTTTATTCCTTTATTCCTTTATTCCTTTATTCATTTATTCCTTTATTCCTTTATTCATTTATTACTTTATTCATTTATTCCTTTATTCCTTTATTCCTTTATTCATTTATTCATTTATTCATTTATTCCTTTATTCATTTATTCATTTATTCCTTTATTCATTTATTCATTTATTCCTTTATTCATTTATTCCTTTATTCATTTATTCCTTTATTTATTCATTTATTCATTTATTCCTTTATTCCTTTATTCCTTTATTTATTCATTTATTCCTTTATTCCTTTATTTATTCATTTATTCCTTTATTCCTTTATTCATTTATTCATTTATTCCTTTATTCCTTTATTCCTTTATTCATTTATTCCTTTATTCCTTTATTCATTTATTCATTTATTCCTTTATTCCTTTATTTATTCATTTATTCATTTATTCCTTTATTCCTTTATTCCTTTATTCATTTATTCCTTTATTTATTCATTTATTCCTTTATTCCTTTATTCATTTATTCCTTTATTCATTTATTCATTTATTCCTTTATTCCTTTATTTATTCATTTATTCATTTATTCCTTTATTCCTTTATTCCTTTATTCATTTATTCCTTTATTTATTCATTTATTCCTTTATTTATTCATTTATTCATTTATTCATTTATTCCTTTATTCCTTTATTTATTCCTTTATTTATTCATTTATTCATTTATTCATTTATTCATTTATTCCTTTATTCATTTATTCCTTTATTCCTTTATTCCTTTATTTATTCATTTATTCCTTTATTCCTTTATTCATTTATTCCTTTATTCATTTATTCATTTATTCCTTTATTCATTTATTCCTTTATTCATTTATTCCTTTATTTATTCATTTATTCCTTTATTTATTCATTTATTCCTTTATTCCTTTATTCCTTTATTTATTCCTTTATTCCTTTATTTATTCATTTATTCCTTTATTCCTTTATTCCTTTATTCCTTTATTTATTCATTTATTCATTTATTCCTTTATTCCTTTATTCATTTATTCATTTATTCCTTTATTCCTTTATTCCTTTATTCCTTTATTTATTCATTTATTCCTTTATTCCTTTATTTATTCATTTATTCCTTTATTCCTTTATTCATTTATTCATTTATTCCTTTATTCCTTTATTCCTTTATTCATTTATTCCTTTATTCCTTTATTCATTTATTCCTTTATTCATTTATTCATTTATTCCTTTATTCCTTTATTTATTCATTTATTCATTTATTCCTTTATTCCTTTATTCCTTTATTCATTTATTCATTTATTCATTTATTCCTTTATTTAATTATTCATTTATTCCTTTATTCATTATTCCTTTATTCCTTTATTTAATTATTCATTTATTCCTTTATTCCTTTATTCCTTTATTTATTCATTTATTACTTTATTCATTTATTACTTTATTACTTTATTCCTTTATTCATTTATTCCTTTATCCCTTTATTTCTTTTGCTGATCTTCCTCCGTCCTTCATTCGTCCTGTATTTGGTGCATGTGAAAATCCCTCATCATCTCTAACTTTCAAAAATCCCAATTTTACCTAATTTCCCTATATACTGAAGTGATCTATCAGATTATGAAGGAACACATAATGAATCATGTAGAAACTTAAAAACAGTGTTAAACAAACTAAAAAACTCTGTGATGTATTTAGATACTCTTATCTGAGGAGCTGTTTATTAACTTGCTGTTTCTGAGGCTGGAAACTCTGATAAACTCATCCTGTACAACAGAGTTCTGATGAGTGCCAGTTTAATCATTATAACGTTTTTGATGGTCTTTGCAGTGACTGCACTTGAGGACACTTTTAAAGTACTTGAAACTCTTCTTTATTGGATTGACTGACCTTTGACTGATTTGTTCTTTATTTAGCTGAGTAGTTGTTTCTTCTCATAATCTGGATTAGAACATTACTCAAATATTCACTATTCACTGTATACCTGTAACTCTACCTCTTCACTACTTTACTTTAACTGATGCTCTCAAACACTTTATTAAGAGACAAGAAATTCAAGTAATTAACTCTTGATGAGTTCAGCACAGCTGTTAACTGAAAGCCTGAATTCCAGGAGACTCTACCTCATAAATCTGACTGAATAATTCTATATGCCTTTCTTCATATTTTGGATGAGTTTAGTATTTAGTATTAATCTACAATTATAAACCAATGAATTTAAATGTTTATAACGGGTTTACTTTCCTCTCGTTTTTAAGCACCTCTGATTCGCCATCAAAGCTGATGTCACCGGGCCGTCCGTCCAATCAGAACGGAGATAAAGACTGGGAAAACGGTTCCAATGCTTCTTCTCCAGCATCAATCCCAGAGTACACTGGTAAAGGCTAACACTGCATATGTATTTCTTATTAATTCATCTTATTTATTATTTTATATGAGGATGTCCTCACAGTATCCTACATTTTTTATATACAAACAGAATATGGACCAAGTTTTTGGACACCTACTCCTGATTCATTATTTCTCCTTAATTCAAGATCATTTTTAAAAGTTTATCCTGGTTTTGTTGGCAGTAACTGTCTTTAGTTTCTAGAGAATTAAGACTTTTGACTAGATTTTTGACGGTGACAAGAGTCAACCTCATACACAACTCCTCAAATCATCCCAACAATTGGAGGACACCTCTTTAATCAAACACTGTGTTTAACTACAGTATGTTAGGTTGCACCCATTGCTCACACAGATGTACAAATGCAAAAACACAGCTTGCTTTTTACCTGTAGAAGAAGAAGTACTACCGAAAGAATTGGACGATTTGGAGCAGATGAACAAACATGAAGAAATTGTCACCATTTTTTCCTAATACCAGGCTTAGGGAAGTCAACTTTTTGATCTCGAAAATTGTGTACAATTTCTCCTCTGGACAGTAGAGACAGTTACTCCATCAAAAGCAGGATAGACTCTTTCAAACCCCTTTTAATAATTGAGTTTAAAAGAAACAGTGAGTAAACCTCCATTGAAAGTTAACAATAGCAACATGTTCTGAATCTGTGGGACTACCTATCATTAATTCCAGCTTTTATATCTTTACCTTTAGGCCCCAAACTATTTAAAGAGCCGAGTTTCAAATCCAACAAATTCATCATACACAGCGCCCTCTCTCGCTGCTGCCTCGCCGGGAGAGTCAACGAGGGACAGAAGAACAAGATTATTGAGGTAAATAAGTGTAAAATCCTATTAAAACCACAATATAGTGTTTCTATTCTGGGTTTTACAAATGTTGCTTGACTATTTCTAGAGAATCTGGATTCTTCATAATTAAAAATACAGTTGCGCAGTGCTTTGTACATTCTGGTGATGTTCTCAGTTTTCTCAACAACAAAAAAAAATTGGTGATGAACAATGAAATAACATCAGTGCAGTTTTAAACACTCGGTGCTTTTGCACCAAAGAAAATTATTTTTTTAACCCAAAAGGTTAATTCCCAGTGGGATTTTTTTTTATGTTCTTTATGTAACCCAATAATTCTGTGACATATTCTTGGTTTTACTAAAACTGTGAAAACACAGGCTGGTTCACAGAAAAGCAGCAAGAAGAATCAAGAATAAGAATAAATAGATTAAAATGAGCCAAGAAGTCCTGAGAATAAAATCAAGAGTTTAGAGGTTCAAACCTAGAGTCTAAAAGAGTCCAAACATAGTGGAAAAGAACCAACAGTCCAAAAGACCAAACCAACCCAAAGTCTAAAACCAAGCCTATAAAACAAATCAGTCAGGAAGTTCAAGCCCATGGTTAGTGCTGGGCGATAAAACGATATCGATAGTTATCGAGGAAACTATATATCGCGATAAGTCGGGGCGAGAAATTCGATAAACTAAATTTTCTATTTCCCGTTTAAGTAGCGTTGTGAACAGGCGCAGCACGAGATCAGGCAGCACGCTGAACTGCTGCTTAGCCCAGTACAACCCCTCCCCTCCCCTCTCCACCATCCCCCTCCGCCCCACCCCCCGAGCCCCTCCACTCTGAACTCCTCACACAGCGGCTCCTTCTCTCCCATTTACTGGATAAACTTCATTTATACTATTCAGCGGCGCTACACTGGAAAACTCACCTCTTAAATAAGAGGCATGCGTCTCCAAGATATTTAGAGAGGTGAGCTTGTTCAGATTTCTGAAGGCAGGTAACGCTGCTCTGTTTGCTGCTAGTTAGATTAGCTTGTCTCCAGTTTAAAGTTAGCGATGTTTACGGTGTAAAAGGGATCTGTGCAATCTGTCATCATTAGCTAAGATGCTTTCACTGCTTTTTACATTCTAATAAACTAATGGGTAACGCACGTTAGCCGTGTTAATCCACGTTTCGTGTAAATTAAGGTTAACTTCAGCACGAGTGAGGGGTTAGTATATAAACACACAGAAAGGAAGCACTTTCCATCTTTTTTCCTAACTCTCACTGTTTCTGTTAGAAAACCCTGAGGGCAGAATTCTCCTCTGTCTGTGTTTTTAGTTTTTAACAGATAGAGAGTCTGTTATGCTGGATATTTTACTAAATACAGAAGATTATATAATCTGTCTAGCTGTATTTGAACTGAGCTAAACATTGCTGTTACTGAACTGGAGTTTTAAATACACTTAAGTAATGTAAGTCTAGTCTACTGAAAGCCAGTAATGTTAGTATAAATCTGTACTGCAGTAGAAGTGGATCATTTCAGAAACTTGACTTTATTCCTCCCACCTCCATTACAGGTCACTTACTTTAAAATATTTAAATGTTAGCTTAATTTAAATGTAAAAAAAACCTAAAGGCTCTTATTAAAAAAAAACATAAGCAGTAAATAATCTAAAATTACAACAAATAGAAAATAGAAAAACAGTAAAACATATGTAATACATACTTTTTATATGACCAAAATTAAACTAGACTGAAATGTGACTAAAACTAATAATATCCGATAGACTAAAATGTAACTAAAACTATTATACATTTTAGTGAAAAGACTAAGACTGTATCAAAATCACCTGTCAAAATGAACACTGTGATATACTCTTGTATTTTGCTTTATGTAGTTGCCTGCATTCAGGGAGGGGAATGATCTTTTGATTAAATATAATTTTATTAAAAAAAAATAAAGTGCTATTGCAATTTAAATTAAACAGACATATAATGTAAAGGGTCTTACATATTTTTTAGTTTATATATTTGTCCCCTTTTTAAAATTAATTTAAAAGCTGTACCCACCTGGCAAGATGTTAACATCCTAGTGTCTGTCCACAAGGCTCTGAGCCTGCTAGTGATTTTGGCCATAACTCCCTTATTCTGTCACTTCTGAGTAAAAAAGAAACCTTTAAGTGTAACAGAAAGTGATTTGATTTATATCGTGATACATATCGATATCGGCTGATATGAAAAACTATATCGTAATAAGATTTTTTTCCATATCGCCCAGCCCTACCCATGGTGCAGAAATAGTCCTTTAAATAAAATCAAGAGTTTAAAAAGAGTCTAGAGGCTGAAACCCAGAGCCCAAATAACCAAACCAAAAAGCAAAAGGAGTCAAAAGAGTCCAAATAGAGTCTAGAAGTCAAACTCTGAGCATAAAAATGAGTCTAGAGAACTGAACCCAAAGTCAGTCACGAAGTCCATATAACTAAAAGGCTCTACATAACTGAACCTAGAGTCTAAAAGAGTCCAAAGACCCAGAGTCCAAACATAGTGGAAAAGCACCAACAGTCCAAAAGACCAAACCAAGCCAAAGTCTGAAAACCAAGCTGATAGAACAAATCAGTCAGGAAGTTCAAGCCCATGGTGCAGAAATAGTCCTTAAACTAAAATCAAGAGTTTAAAAAGAGTCCAGAGGCTGAAACCCAGAGTACAAACGGATTTAAAGAACCAAACAGAGTCCAAACATAGGGCTCTTCCACCAAATTGGAAGGGAACCAGTTCCAGAACAGAGTTCTTTTTGGTGGAAATCACTTACAGTCCAAATAACCAAACCAAAAACCAAAAGGAATCCAAAAGGAGTCCAGAGGGTCCAAATGTAGAGTCTAAAAAAGTCCACAGAACAAACAGAAGTCAAAAAGCAAATCCATAGAACAATAAGAGTCTAGAAGCCAAACTTAATAAGCATAAAATGAGTCTAGAGAACTAAACCTAAAGTCTGAAACGAGCCCATAGTGGGAAGCCAAAATGATCCAGAAAGCTGAACCTAGAGAATAACCCAAGGCCATAGAACAAAAAGAGTCCAGAGAATCGAACCCAGCGTCTGAAAAAAGTCCAGAGAACTGAACCCAGTAATTAAAAACAAGCCCATAGAACTAAAAGGGTCTAGATAACTAAACCTAGAGTATAAAATCAGGCCCATAGAACTAAAAGGATCTAGATAACTAAACCTAGAGTATAAAAACAAGCCCATAGAACTAAAAGGGTCTAGATAACTAAACCTAGAGTATAAAATCAGGCCCATAGAACTAAAAGGATCTAGATAACTAAACCTAGAGTATAAAAACAAGCCCATAGAACTAAAAGGGTCTAGATAACTAAACCTAGAGTATAAAATCAGGCCCATAGAACTAAAAGGATCTAGATAACTAAACCTAGAGTATAAAAACAAGCCCATAGAACTAAAAGGGTCTAGATAACTAAACCTAGAGTATAAAATCAGGCCCATAGAACAAAAAGGGTCATCAGTTTGAGTGAATAAAATGTTTAAAGTATTGAATTCAATCATTTCTATACCGAACCCCTCATTCTCTTTGTTTAGGAAATGGAAAAAAGCTCGGCCAACCACTTCCTCATCCTCCTCCGCGACAACAACTGTCAATTCCGAGCCATCTACACCCTGGACGGCCAATCAGAGGAGCTCCAGCGGCTGTGCGGCGTCGGCCCCCGTGCCATTTCCTGTTCCGCCGTGGAGGCCATTTACAAGTACAGCTCAGACAGGAAGCAGTTCAGCGCGTTGCCGTCTCGCACCGTTAGCATGAGCGTGGACGCCTTCACCATCCCTGCACAGCTGTGGCAAACCAAGAAACAGGGCACGCCTAAAAAAGCAGCCACGCCCAAATAGAGGAGACCACACCCACATTACATAACCACACCCACGATAAAGAGACCACACCCAACGAATTTGCCAATATCTTCATGAACAGACATCCATTCATCGATCCCGTACTTTAGCCAGGAATGATCGAGTGTTTTTATGAATTGAACTACGGCTAGATTAACAGAAAACTACTTCCTTTTATGCTAATGATGTGGAGGAAATGTAATGGATGTAATACTGTAATTTACAATAGAGTGACCTTTTCAGAGCATTATTAGAGAATTCATCATTATAGAAAAGTACAATAGTAAACAGAAGCTGCTGTGCTTCTAAGTGTCCTAATCGAACCACTAGCCGAAATGCTAATATCCCAGATAGCATAAGGAATTGTCCTGAGCTTGGCTAAAATACGGCAGAATCGGCTGATGTCAATGCAGAATTGGTAAGAATGTTGTTTATATTTAGCAACCGGAGTTTTGAGAAAAGCGTTTTATGGCCAATTCTCATTTTATACTACGCAGCCAGAGCGTTGGTGGGAGCAGCTTGGGCCACTTTCTATACTATACTCTGTAACCGGGTGTAGGCACAATTAGCTCTGCAAAAGTTCCTTTATTACACTTGACAACTGGAGTGTTAACAAGATCAGCACAGGCCAATTCTTATAATGTACTCGGCAACCGGGGTGTTGGCAAGTGTGACTCGGGCCGATTCCTATATTATACTCAGCAACCGGGGTGGTGCTGCAAGCAGCTCCGGCCATTTTCTATAGTATACTTAGCAACTGGAGTATTAACAAAAGTGGCTTGGGACCGGAGTGTTAGCGCAAGCACCTCGGGATTAATTCCATATTATACTCCAGAAAATTATTACAAGCAGCTCGGGCCAATTCCTATATTAAACTCACAAACCGTAGTGTTCACAAAAGTGGCTCAAGCAGATCCACATATTATACTTGGCAACCAGAGTGTTGGCGCATTGGGCTTGAGCCGATTTCTATAATTATACTTGGCATCTGGGAATGTGAGCCAAGCATTTGGATCAGAATCAGATCAATGCCCAGTTTTAAGTTGGAATTAATGCAACTCAGGCCTGGTTTGATGTGTTCGGCCCGGAAATGGCCCAAGTGATTTTTGCTTTTTATTTTTGACTCAACATCAGCCAATGCAGAATGTTACTTATACTCAGTAACCGAACAAGAGAGGCCCAGGAAAATTTCTATATTATATATTTGGCAACCGGGGTGTTATCGCAAGCACCTTGGGATAAATCCCATATTATACTTGCCAACCAAAACATTTTTAAAAGCAGCTCGGGACAATTTCTATATTATACTCAGAAACCGAAGTGTTGGTATGAGTGCTCCGGGCTGATTCCTATATTATACTCAGCAACTGGGGTGTTGACAGAAGTGGCTCAGGCAGATTCCTACATTATACTTGGCAACCGGAGAGTTAGCACGAGTGGCTTGGGCCGATTGCTGCATTATACTCTGCAACCGGGGTGTTGGCTTGAGTGACTCGGGCCAATTCCTTTATTATACTTGGCAACCAGAGTGTTTGCACATGCTTCTCTGGCTGATTTCTATATTATACTTGGCATCCGGGGCGTTGACACATGCAGCACTTAGCTCGGATGTGAGCTAAGCATTTGGATCAGAATTTTGCTATCTGGGATGTTAGCCTGAAGCTAACACACTGCAGTGTTTAGGCTAGGTGTTTTCCGCCCTTGCGTTTGACCCTTTGATGCTACCAGTTCTGATGTGTGTACATGGTGTCGAACACAACATAACAGAAAAAACTGGAAATCACTGATAATTACTTTCATTTTTTAAATGTAACAACATAGAGAGACACTCTTTACATGTGAATACACACTGTTTACTGTGCGGTAGTGCATATTCTGATGGATTAATGACTTTGAATTAATTTATTTTATATCCGAACGATTAACGTGAATGTTTTTTTGGTTTATACAAGGCCAAAGCATGAATTGCATTAATTTCTATTGAAATAATAAGTTCCTTAAACCGACCCCAAACAGATCAGCATGATGGTTTATGTTCTGCAAACATCCAGCAGGGGGCACTGGATACACTAACCTAATACATTAACCAGCCATAACATTAAAACCACTGTCAAATATTCACTGGGAAAGTGATTATACACTATATAACATTGATGATCAAAGTCTGGCTGCTATGCCTGTTAGCATTGTGGCGCTAACTCCTCTGGAGGCCAAACGTTGTGCTCTAATCCTGCTAAACCTGGTTACTGTGTCTGTTAGCATTGTGACACTAACTCTGCCTAGACTGGCTACTAGCATTGTGGCTAACTTACTCTGCTCTGTACCTTCCAAGTTAAGGTGCTGTGTCTGTTAGCATTGCAGCTCCAATTTTGCCAAAGCTGGCTATTAGCATTGCAGCTAACCTACTCCAAACCTTCAAAGTCTGCCTGCTATGCTTGTTAGCATTGTGGCGCTAACCCCTCTGGAGGCCAAAAGTTGTGTCCTAACCCTAATGCCTCTGGTAGCATTGTGGCTAACCTGCTCTGCTCCATACCTTCCAAGTCCAGCTGCTGTGTCTGTTAGCATTGTAGCTCCAATTTTGCCAAGGCTGACTATTAGCATTGCAGCTACCCTGCTCCAAACCTTAAGAGTCTGGCTGCTGTGTCTGTTAGCATTGTGGCTAACCTGTTCTGATTCATACCTTCCAAGTCCGGCTATAGCTATAACCATGGTTAACTATTGTGAACCAACCTGGCTAAGCTTAACTACTGTGTTTGTTAGCGTTGTGGCACTAACCCTGCCCAGGCTGTTAGCATTGCAGCTAACATGCTTTTCTGCTGTCTGGGTGCTGTGGCTGTTAGCATTGCAGCTCTAGCCCTGCCATGGCTGGCTGTTAGCATTGTGGTTAACCTGCATCATCCTTGCTGAGGTCTGCTGTTAGCATCACAGCTAAACCTTCCCAACCTTGCTGAGCTGGGCTAATGTGTTTGTTAGCATCATAGCTTTAACTCAGTTAAAACCTTCTGTTAGCATCTTGACTAACCTGGTTCAATTGTAGAAATGAGTTTTTTGCTGCTACATTAATTTAAAGTATCTGATGCCAATGTTAGCGTTAGCGCTCCAGTTACCACAAGACACTTTCGCAATGTTAGAGAGGTGGTTTTAATGTTATGGCAGGTTATTTCTAAAGAGAACTTTCAGTATATCCACCACAAATCTTGGCTCGCTAATCTCCCTAACTGACACTGATGCTCACCTTTGGCCTTAAATCCAGCTGTTGATTGGTCGTAGGCTTTTAGATTTAGATGATTGGTTGCTGATTGGTTACAGGGTTGTTTAAGATCGAATCGGTTGAAGTTCTGATTGGTTAGATGCATTAACAGCCAGCTGCTGATTGGGCAAAGGCCTGTTTTAGTCTGTTCGATTGGTCAGATGTGTTCCTCCATGGTTCTTGTAGTTTTTTTAGGTTCTGAAAGGCTTTGAGAACGCAGTTCCGGGGGGGTGGGCATGTGATGTTTGTTGAAAATGTCTGTAAACTTTTTGTTTGATTGCACTTTTCTAGCTCCTGGTTAAACTGGAGAACCCACAAGAGTCTAAACTCTTAAAAGTACTGGAGATCCGGACCTTTCCTTTATCCTCTTGTGAACTTTTATACATTTAAACGTCCAAAAGCTCCGAGTTTAGTGTGTTTTAGTAGTGTTTTTAAGAAGCTACAACATCTGCAAAGGTTCTACAGTTAGAACGTGGGAAACGCGCGAAATCCGAACAAACACTGTTGGAAAATCGATGGAACAACGATTTGTATCGACTGTATGTAATTTATTCTGTTTTAATGCTAATGCAACACTTAAGATGTTAAGTTAAGCTGTGTGTATGAGAGTGTGTGTATGAGAGTTTGAGAGTGTGTGTTGCTCTACATTTAGTAATAAACTTAAAATTGGGACCCATATTTGTTATTTCCCACAAACAGAAAGTTCTCAGAAGTCCCTACAAACCTCTCTTTTTTGGCAGCAGTATTTACAAAATTTAACGTAAAAACTTTAATACACTAATATGTCAAAAAAGTTACTTATTTTTGCAAAATTAATTCAGTAATTTCAGAAATATTTGACTTATTATGTAAAAACATTAAAGTTTTAAGACAACAAATAATTAATTTTAAATTCAAAGTCCAGATTCAATATTTAAAAGTAAAAATTAAAAAGGTAAAAATATCTAAAAAAAATTTTTGACTACTTAAATTTTTCCCTCATTTCCTCGTTCTGTTTTTTGCAGCAGATTTAAACATTTTAGCAGGTAAAACTACATTTATTGTCATGTAATTAAAATACTGTTACATTTTGACACAAATTATTGTTTGTTTGCAAAACAATAAGTAAATTGATAAAAAGATCACTAATGTATAATAGTTTAACACTTTAGTTAAACATCATTTTATGTTATTTTTTATTGAAAACTTAGTTACTTTTAGATACTGAGCTAAATTTTCAACAATTTCAACAAAATAATAATTTGAAGATATTTTTTAAATAAAAAAAATAGATTCAATCCAATATAAATAAGAATTAAGAAAATATTTCAACAAAACTTTCTGATGCAAAGACAAAATATAAAAGTACAATTAAAAAATAATTAGGAAAATAAGTTTGTTTTGAAACAATAAATCTAAAAGTTAAAATTCTGCTGCCAGAAATAATAATAATTAGGAAAAAAAAAAATCAATTTCTCAAATTCATCCTGATAAATTTGATTAGTGGAGATCTTATGATCTTTATGGAGCTGCTTTAGACTTTTACCTGAACATCTCAACATCTGCTGAACATCTGTCCTCCTGCAACATCATCTCTTCATCATCTCTCCTGGAGTTAGCAGGTACACGCTGTATAAATTACCGCTACATATAAATCTGCTGTATATTTTCAATGCTAACGTGGCTAACAGTGAGATGTTAGCATGCTAACAGTGAGTGGATGTTGGCATGCTAACAGTGAGTGGATGTTAGCATGCTAGCGGTGAGTGGATGTTAGCGTGCTAGCGGTGAGTGGATGTTAGCATGCTAACAGTGAGTGGATGTTAGCATGCTAGCGGTGATTGGATGTTAGCAGGCCATGTTGACACTCTTTTGCACAAATTAGCGTTTTCACACGTGGGAGTTAGCACTTAGCATGAGCATGATTTACGCTAACTCCTTGGTTTCTTGTTCTGCTGCGTTCTGGACGTTGTTAGCCACGTTAGCGTTTCGTTATTCAACCCTGAGTTCAGTCTAACGGTCAGGTTGACAGTTTGTTTAGTCGTTTCGGAGAAAACGAAGTGTGTAAAAAAGGTTTATTATGAGTGTTGCTACAGGAAGCTATATGGACTAAAGTATTGGGACACTTTGTAAGCATATAAAAAAAAAATCCCAAAATTTCATACTAGAAATTGAGGCATTTCATTCTGTTCTATTACCACAGTTATATAAAATTCAGCCACTATCCATTTAGTTGTCCTTTAAAAACCGTTCTTAGTGAAAGTATGGGTTTAGCTAAAATTCAACTTTTTCATTTTTCAGATTCAGGTATCATTGAAGCCCAAAGAAACCTATAGGTTTATGATTTTTGCTTAATTATTTTAGTATCCATAAAATTTTGACATAGTTTTAAGATATTAAAATCTAGATTTTCAAAGTAGAAATTAAAACATTTAAGAAAATGCTTTGAAGTACTGTGTCAAAATGTCCATTATTTAAAGTCCTTATTTACAATCAAATTGACCCGAACAATTTTTTTTGACATACTAGTGAATATTGACATAATGTGAATGTTTTATAATAACAAGTAATTAATTTGAAATAAGTCTAAATTAATTTTAAAAAGTCTAATTATTTAAAGGTACTTGGTCCAAATAAAAAAGTAAAAATATCTGAAAATGTGGACTACTTAATTTAATTTTTTCCCTCATTTCCTCTTACTGTTTTTTTGGCAGCAATATAAAAGTTGTAAAAGTTATCAGTTAAAAAACACATTTATTATAATAAAATTAAATGTTAAAAAAACATATCAATATTTATTATCACTACATATACTAATATTATTACTTATAATATATAATAATGTAATATAATAATAGTATTACTTATTCCTTTAAAATACTATCAAATCTTGACACAAAATATTTGTTTTCAGTATATAAAATTAAAATAGGCTTAATTCTATGTTAATTTTAATATAGTCCAGAGATCATTATTCGCAGATAACAGGTCAAAAGTTTAGACATGTTTTACAAATGTATTTTTATTATTTTTTATACATTTTTACCATTTTTGACAGCAATACTTAAACAATGGCATAGGTATAAACAATAATACATAATTAGCATATTAAACTAATGATTTATTTATATAAGCAGGTTTAGAATGAGATTGTATAACAGCTCCTGTGTGTTTAATGTTTAAGTGTCCCAATACTTTTGTCCGTATTCTGTACAGCGGTGTTCCTAATCTTTTGGCACCTACATCTGTCTAATATTCTCCCTTTCATTGTCCTCTCTAAACCTTCGTAAGTATGTGTGTGTATATGAGTGTGTGTGTGTGTGTGTGTGTGTGTGTGTGTTCGTAATTGCGCATGACTGCTAAAGAAATCGGAGAGCGTAAGTTACGTAAGTTTTCTTCAGTCTGGCTGAAGCTAAATAAGGGGTCAATAAAACATTTTCCACAACACAGTTCTGACTCTGACTTTTATTTTTTGTGCATCATAATTATAGCTATCCTTAAACATTGAAAGCACTGAAAGTTCTGTATATTTTTTGTTTTTTAGTCATTTCTCATTTTCTGTAAATAAATGCTCTAAATGAGAATATTTTTATTTGTAATTTGGGAGAAATGTTGTCTGTAGTTTATAGAATAAAACAACAATGTTCATTTTACTCAAACATAAACCTAAAAATAGCAAAATCAGAGAAACTGATTCAGAAACTGAAGTGCGACCTTCATTTTTTTTTCCAGAGCTGTATAGTGTATCGATATTGCACTAAAATAATATCAAAACATATTAGAATATCTTTGCTATATATTTATATTTTTGGTAATATAAAAAAACATTGAAATATCTGTTATTAATTTTAAGAATATGCTTTTTTTAACAAATGCTTTATTTTAGTATAAATAGAACAGTTGCAAACATTTGCAAAAATCAATAGAAACAAAAATCTATAAAGTTTTGTCTATTTTTTAAACTGCATTAACTTAAAAAAAACAACTTTTTTTTGTTTAAAATAAATATTACAAAAATAACGATTATATTCCAGAGGTTTTCAATTGGTAAAATCGCTGTTTTATTTTTTCCAGAGGTGCAGAAAAAAATCATGTGTTATGATGCTGTTATCCATATATTGAATGTTTTATGATATATGAAATTTCACATTCCTCGTATATCCCTGTGCATCTCTACATCTCAGTAAATGTACGTTATTTAAATACTTCAGTAAGTCAAGAATTACATGAATTATTTCAAGAACTAGGGCGAACATACGTTTGGATAAGACTATGTTTACAGCATTATTAACTCATACTTTGAATTTTGCCTGTGGGAAAGTCGAATTTTGCATTTGCTTGCCCTCAATTTTTGAATTTGACGCATTCCCATGCTCAAAACTCAAAAGTGGATCAGAGGTTCACATTCGTGACTAATAGCATTAAAGTTTGTTTAATTACTTTTAACTTTTTAATGTTCAAGGGTTCAATTGATCTTTGAAGCAAATGCATTACTTTTTTTTACTTGCATATGCAAAAGTGATCAGATCAAAGGGAAGCAGATGCCAGCGCAAGGTGTGGGAATCCGATGTTCTACCACCGTGCCACCCAGGTACCCCTCGGGCAGTGGGCACCGGGCCACCGTGCCAAGCAGTCAATCAGTAAAAGTGCCGCCTGGCTATAAAACACACCTGTTCAGGTGTTTCTGAAGCTTCATCTAGCTAAAGCTAAAGTTCTTTCAGATTTTTGATTCGTCTCCAGAACCAGAAGCATGTCTTCTTCACGCTCCATGTCCTACTCCAGGGTTGGGTCAGTTGGGTCGGGGTCGTTTTGGGGTGGAGGAGACGGTGCGAGGACTGGCTATGGGTACTCAGTGGGGATGGGGTTGGGTGGTGGTCTTCAAAGTCAAAGGTTTGGATTAGGTTCTGGTGTTGGTGGAGGTTTAGGTGTTGGGGGAAGCAGGTTTGGGTTGGGTTTGGCTTCAGGAGGTGGTGGTGGTGGTTTTGGGTTGGCTTCAGGAGGTGGTGGCGCTAGTGGTGCTGGCGCTAGTGGTGGTAGATTTGCTTCTGGATGGTCTTCTGGAGGTGGTCTTCAACCGCCCACCACTAACAAAAAACTGGAGCTCCAATTCCTGAACGATCGATTGGCCGCCTACCTGGACAAGGTAAAGAGACTGGAAACCGCCAACCATGAGCTGGAAGAAAAGCTACGAGGCTTCACCGCCAACAAGGTGCAGGTCAGTTACGACATGAAGGCCTACCAGAACCAACTACAGCCTCTTCAGGACCAGGTGGGTTCACGACTTCTCGGTCCTTTTTGAAAGGTTCAATCTCTTGTTGAACCCAATGGTTATAAATTAGCCCAAATTTCATCTACTTCATTCGTTCCTCACAGATCAGAGATCTTCTGAAGGACTGTTCACGTCTGACTCTGTCCATCGATAACACCAAACTGGCCGCTGATAATTTCAGAATGAAGTAGGTATTTTGTATTTTGCAAAAATGTTAAAGATTTTATTGAACTTTGGCAACTAGTGTTTGAAGCGTTCAGTGCCAAGGGTTGCATTGAGCTTCCAGCAAATGGAGAGGGGGAAAAATGAGCAAAATCAGCAAAATTATATATATATTATATATTTTATCTTTGTCTTCTGTCTCCCATATGTCTATCTGTGTCCTTGTTGTATTATTGTACATATAGTGTCTCCCATTCTTTTATATTATATATCTATTTTCTGTACTTGCTGTAAAATTGGGAAGGAGAGTAACGTAATTTCAATTCTCTGTATGTCCTGTACCATATGCAGTACTGACAATATAAAAAAACTACTTGACTTGACTAAAATTAGAAGCAATTTTAGAGGAAGAAACTTTTATCCGTGCTTCTGCTCTGCTCTGTTGGCATTAAAACCTACTTTTATTATGATGCATAAGTTTTAAAACCCCTGTTTGAACCCTTGTATTGTCTTAAACCCACCTGATGACTCTTGTGAAGAGTTTGCAATTTGGTGGATGGTTAGTTAATGGGCGAATTGAAGGTTTGGTGTTTTATGGGGAATGAACTGACTCTATGTAGAACCTTTTTCCTGTAATATTATTATACATACAACACCACCATGTTTAACAGCAGAGGAACCCCCTAAAATAATCTCTTTAGCTTGGAATTTTCCTTCATTTATACTTCCATGAAAACTGAAGACCGAAAAGGTCTACAGACTGTCTTCATTTGGGTCATTTTTGACCTTTAGGACAAGGGGATTTGAAGACTACACAGGGATTAATCTGTGTCGCATTAATTTAATATATTTTATCTTTGTTAATGTGTGCAGGTATGAGAATGAGTTTGCTGTGAGGAAGGTGGTGGAGGAAGACGTTGCCGCTCTGAAGGCTCTGAAGAAAGAATACGATCTGACGAATTCTGCTCTGAAACAGGATTATCAGATTTTACTGAAAGATCGAGAAACGCTTGAAAAAACCCATCAGGAGGTGAGATGGTCATACTTACATTTTTCCTATTATCAAACAAGCTTTAAAATCAGACAAATAAACCCTGAATAAATCCAAAAAGTGGTTTTAAATGATGATTTAATTTATTAAGAGAGGATTTAACTGTGATCAATAACAATTTTTTAGCTGGGTTCAATTTCACTACTAACCACAACCAGACCTAATTACTGATTACAGACCTGTAGAATCAAGAAATCACTTAAATAGAATCTGTCTGACAACATGAAGCAGAAAAAAGATCTCAACAAAAAGCAGCACATTATTATTATTAAACCCCCATCTGAAGAAACTCAACAACAGATGAGAAAAAAACAATATTATTTATCATATTTCAGTCTGGAAAAGATTATAAAATCATTAATTTCTAAAGCTTTGAGACTAATAAATTTACTAATAAAGAAAACACAAATGAAACACTGGTGAACCTTCCCAGGAGTGACCGGCCGACCGAACAAAATTACTCCAAAAGGGCATGAAGAACTCATCCAGGAGATCCCAAAAGTTGCCAGTTAATGTCAGAGTTAATGATTCAATAAAAAAACACCTGTCTCACATTTACCAACAAACATCTTAATGATCTTCAGAACTTTGGGGAAAATATTCTGTTAGTTGACAAGATAAAAGTGGAACTTTTTTGAGGGAGAATTTCAGAAAAGACATCATACTGAAAGTCTAGAATTTCCCCTCGGGGATCAATAATGTATCTATCTATCTCTATCTAAGCCAAACAGGGTTGACTAAGTAAGTCACAAGTTGAGGACGTAAGGACAAAATGCTGTCTTTCTCCGACCTCTGATCCTTAAAACCTCAGGAAACCCAACAGAAAATGATTAAGAGATGATTTTTATCGCTGTTGCAGGAGGTGTTGTCTCTTCGTGGGCAGGTAGCAGGAACTCTGACGGTTGACATTAAGGAACCCGATGCCGTGGATCTGTCTCGCCGGCTGGCCGACCTTCGCTCTGAGTACGAAACCATCGTGGAGAGAAACCACCGGGAAACCGAGCACTGGTACACCAAGAAGGTACAGATTTCATTAAACACAAAACCTCAGATGTTTGTTAAAATCACTGCAGGTTGTGAAATCACGTTTCTCTTGTCAGATATCTCTGAACGTCACCGGCACTGGAAAGGTTACCGAAGTTACCGTAACTGGAAGCGCTGAGATTTCCACGAGCCAATCACAGATCCTGAATCTGCAGACGGAGCTGGATGCTCTGCTGCTGAAGGTAAAGTAAAACTCCACACCTTACTCAACCCTTACTCCCCTGTCTGAACTCGCAGATTACACAATCTGGTTCTTAGAACATTCCCATAACGTTATATTCAGGTTGTAGGAATGTTTTCTGGAATGTTTTAGTAAGGTTACAGGAAACGTTTCCCGAACGTCCCCTCAACTTGTTTGCAACATTTTTTTTTTTTGTTTAGGACATTTGTTTATAACGTGCATCTGTCCAGTTTTCTCAATGTTCTCAGAACCTCTTTTAAAACGTTTCTTTTTGGTTGTGGGAACGCTATATACGATCAATTAAATCTGTCCAGTTTTCCTAACATTCTCAATAATATACTTAACCTTATTTGCAACTTTAAAATAACCTTCCCAGAAAATTGTTTAGGAACGTTCTCATAATGTTTATTTTTTCAATGTTCTTTATGTTCCAAGAATGTGTTTTTAAGTTTACGAAAACATTCTCAGAATGTTTTGAGAACATTGTCAGATGTTTTTTTTTTATATTCTAAAAATATTCAAAATTGCATTTTCAGAACATTCCCCTAATGTTCCTTTTTGGTTGTGGGAATGTTTTCCTTCCTCCAATGTTTTTCTTCTCTTTAATGGGTTATTGGTTGGAGGTGTTTGGGATTGGTTATTTGTTATATGTTCTTTGCAACACCAAATAGTAGACACCTTATTCGACTGGTCGTCTATTTTGAGTTCCACCAGGAAGACTCCAGAGGAAAGTGTGCAATAATATCAGCTTTAATTTCAAATAGAATTAATAATGTATTAGATAACAATTTATGTAAAGTTAGTCTTTGGAGTAGGCCCCGTCATCGGCCTGGGTATACAGCATCAGGACCCTTACAGATTTTACAGAAGGGGCGGAGCCATCCCCTGGGCGTTTCCTGCTAGAACTAGCGCTGAAGAGCTTTACCTGCTGTGTAATTTTAAACTGTGCCTCTGCTCAGAACTCCGAGTGGAAGATTTGTAGAACTCGCCTGATTTTACCTTGTTTTTACTGTTCCTCTGCAGAAGAGCTACGAGGAGCAGCGATTGGTGGACGTTCAGGGGCAGAAGCAGATGCAGCTGCTGGCTCTGAGTCGATTGGCTGGGAATCTGGAGGGTGAGCTTGCCTCAGTTCGGGAAAGTGCTCTGCAGCAATCCAGAGATTACCAGCTTCTGCTCAGCACCAAAGTTCAGCTGGAGAGAGAGATTTCTACCTACAAATCACTGCTGGAGAGAGCCGGAGATCTCAGCAAGATCGCTGGGCTTAATGTACCGACTCTGCAGACTCGCAGTGCTGAAGTATCTGTTACTGCTGCAGAGTCTTCTTCTAGTGGTGAGTCATCATAATCTGCTGTCCCTTACCAACACATTTACAGAACATGAGAAATGACTGAAATAAAAAAAAAGATGCAGAGCTTTCAGACCTCAAATAATACAAAGAAAACAAGTTCATATTCATAAAGTTTTAAGAGTTCAGAAATAATCAATATTTGGTGGAATAATTCTGGTTTTTAATTTCATGCATCTTGGCATCATGTTCTCCTCCACCAGTCTTACACACTGCTTTTGGATAACTTTATGCTGCTTTACTCCTGGTGTAAAAATTCAAGCAGTTCAGTTTGGTGGTTTGATGGCTTGTGATCATCCATCTTCCTCTTGATTATATTCCAGAGGTTTTCAATTTGGTAAAAATCAAAGAAACTCAATTTTTAAGTGATATCTTATTTTTTTTCAAGAGCTGTATAGTATACAGTATACTTGGATAAGTGTACTTGTAGTAGAAGTGTAAGTGTACTGTTTCAATACATCTTGGGACTAGACTGGTCCAATTTTAGTATATAAAAGTATGCTTTTAAGTATATGCTTTGGGTGTAAAAGTAGTACACTTTAAGTATACAACTAGTTTATTAATATGGGCAAAAAAAACTTAGATTGAGACTAGTAATGTACTCTAAGTATACTTTTAAGCAACGTAAGTTATACCGTGAGTACACAAATTTTAGTTTACTTTAAGTATACTCTCAGTAAACTACGTGTCTAGTGGTTTTATGTTTAAAGCATACTTATAAGACTTTATATGAAATATATATTAAGTATAATTACGTTTAGTATGTCACTGATAGATATAAAAAAGGAAACTAAAAGCTTACTTATTTTTTGTAATGGGTGTTTTGATGTAATGCTAGATAGTCTCCACTGAATAGAACATACCCAGACTTGGGTAATTCCCTGAAGAAAAGCTACTCTTCTGTAGAAGGTCTAGACCGTTCACCATTGATGACGTTGTGAAGTTTTCTAGAAGTTTGCATGAATTGATCTTCTTTCTTTGGTCAACAGTTGCCGCTGAAGTGGTTCCTGAAGTTTCTGCAGACCTTCAAGCTTCATCGGCAGAAGGTGGAGAAGGTGATCTATGAGTTCCCTTGGAAAGTTCCTTGGTTTCTCTTAGTGATTCCCAATCTCATGAGTTTTTTGGTTTTGTACTTATTAAAAGAGTGAATGAATTAAAGCTACCAATCCAATCCATTCTCTTGAGGATGTGATGCCGTTTTTGGTCATTAATGGTTGTGGATGTCTTTTGTTGGTCAGCAGGTGGCGCTGCAGTGGAGGTCGAAGGTTCAGGTGAGCACCAGCCATCACCAGCAGGTGTCACTGGAGAAGGTATTGTCTACTAAGATCTTAATCATAAACGTACAATGAAATATCGCAATGCTTGGTTCCTTAACAGTGTTTCTTTACATTCTTTGGAAGTTTCTTGTATTGAAAATGATTGACTCATTTACTCTGGAGAATTGCGTATGCACATTTCTGGAAATCTTATTGAAAACTGTATTGTCTTGAGTTTTAAGTAGTTTACAGTTGCAGGAAAAAGTATGGGGATTATTCTTGTATTTCTGCATAAATTGGTGATTAAATGTGTTCTGATCTTCATCTACGTCACAACAACAGACAAACACAGTCTGATTAAACTAAAACCACACAAATATATTGGTAGATATAAATATAAAATATAAAAATTGGTAGAGTTATGAATATTATCGGTTTATTAAACTTCTTCCTCAGTGTAAATTGATCCACTGGGGGGCGCATGGTGACCGACTCCAAAATGGCGGTCACACTTTCGACACGCCCAGTAGTCTGACCTGCAGAGACCCACCCATTGTTCTGATTGGTTAAACAAACCCCGTAATCTGATTGGTCCGGATAAAGCTTTCCTATTGGTCCATCAATCAGGCGTCAAAACAGGGTCAAAATTCGCAACTGCAGCTAGAGCTTCGCACACGCAGCAGAGAAGATGAATGAGAGGATTTTTAGCTCCACAGTGAAAAACACCTACTGTCACATTTACAACCTCACAAATTCCATGTGATTTTTGGTCTGATCCAGCTTAAGCCATTTGAGCAGTACTGATTCACACATTCAAGAGATTGGATTTACAAATTAAAAAATATATATTTATATATAATTAAAATATTTTTTTCACATTCGCACATTTGAATTATTATTAATATTACTTTCTGTTTCAAGTTTGCACATTCCAGTTAATTTGTGGATTTGGATTTTCGTGCATGCAGTTGTTTAAACGCAGTTACAAGTTTCAGTACATTTGTGACTTCTGTTTTACAAACTCAAAATCTTTATGACCCTTTTTTGACTCCATAGTTTTGGGTCGTTGTTCTGTTGCATCATCCATCCTCTGTTGAGCTTCAGTTGGAGGACAGGTGGTCTTTAGTTTTCCTGCAAAATGTCTTGGTAAACTTGGGAATTCATTTTTCCCGTTGATGACGGCAAAATCTGTTCAGACCCTGAAGCAGCAAAGCAAATCAGCCCCAAACCATGATGCTCCCTCCACCATGTTTCACAGTTGGGATGAGGTTTTCAGAATTTGCGTTGTGCTTTCCTTCCAAACAACTCAATTTTGGTTTCATCTGTCCACAGTATATTTAGCCAGTACTGCTGTGGTACATCTAGGTGCTCTTTTGCAAACTTGCAAATCTGTGGCTGTTTTTTTTTTTTGGACAGCAGTGTCTTCCTCCGTGGTGTCCTCCCATCAACTCCATTCTTATTTAATGTTTTTCTTATTGTATTTATTCATAGGCGTAGGAATCGGGGGGATGTCCCACCCAATATTAGACACAGGTGGATTCGTCCCCCCCAAAAATTATATTGTTTCGCTCAGATCAGCTGTACTATTAATGAGAAGACAGACTGGACCAATCACGGAGCCGGTTCAGGAATTAAGTCCCGCCTCTCAGTAGAAACAGCCAATCAGCTTGCTGGTTTTGCGGCCCGCGGTGTGCTAGTGGGGAAGCCCCGCCCCCTCGCTGTGAGATTTAGCAGCGGGATCGGGCTGCAACAGCTTCAGCTGATTTTAAAACAGATCTGGATATACGGAGATTTTTCTAAAAGAAAGGTAACGATAGGCTAACCACTTCAACTGTGATGATATGTTTCTGATAGCTGGTTAAAAATACACGTCTCTGAATCAAAACACAGTTTAAACCCACTGTGATTAATAAACTGCAGCTGTGTGAGTGAGTTATCTTAACTTTGGAATTAGCTAGATTGGAAGTCAACGTTAAAGAAAAAATAAACTATATATATAATGTTCAACTTGCCCTGTACCTGATCAGCTAATCACTATTTCATTTTCAAACTGTGTTTATTAATTTAGGATTACAGGACTTACTGTGAGCTATAATGAACGAAAATTCATTTAGATAACTAGTTATCTAGAAGCCAGATGTAGTGGATAGTCAGAATTTAGTACAGTACTTTATGTTTGTAGTTTAAAGCAGTTTTTTAACCCTGATCATCACTGCCCTAAACTAGTGTTTTCCACCTGATCCAGCTGATCAGCTAATAAACAGTCATTTACTGAGTTTACCTGTTAAAACCCTTTAGCCCTCTATAGAGCCTACATTAATCATTATGTATATCCAGCAGTGTATTAAACACATCATACCACCACTTACTTTATTAAATGTCTTTAAAGCAGAGGAAGCTCTGATATGCAGAACAGTTTTAATATGCAGTAGAATATATAAGAACTGGGTTGAGAAACACTACTGTAACGTGACTTCTGTTCATTTGTATTTCACAGTAAGACCACATGTCCTGGCGTTTATAAAAATCTCTATGAAACGTAAAGTTACATTCTTTTACATAAAATGTCACCATCTTAAGAAGAGCTCTCAGTAAAAAAAAAAAGCGCAGGATTTAAATATACAACAGAATTGACATGCCAATACATAATAATAATAATAATAAACAAATCTGTTATATTATTTTAAACATTAGGTGATAACTGATCATTTTTGTCATATGTATATAATTCAGACATTGCATGCATAATTATTTCTAACAACAGTAACTGTAACGTGGAGTAACATGTTTAGGTTGTAAAATCACCTTTACTTGGATGTTAACTAATAATAAACAAAATGTATTAATTGTAATTAAAAGTAATTTCCACAAATGTTGTTCTAGGAAACAATAGGATGGGCTTGGGTTTATATTGGCAAATGTGTCCCCCCCAATATCAAGCCCGCTCCTACGCCCTTGTATTTATTGATTTGTCAACAAAAATGTGAGCATGTGCCTGTATTCTGATTTCTGTATTCAGTCTTCAGCTGACACTCTATGATTCTTCCTCACCTCATTGATCATTCTGAGCTGTGCTCTTACAGTCATCTTTACAGGACTTTACCACGCCTAGAGAGAGTAGCAGCAACAGTGCTGAACTTTCTCCATTTGTAGAGCGTCTGTCTTACCGTGGACACATGAACATCAAGACTTTTAGAGATACTTTTGTTACTCTTTCCAGCTTTATGCTTCAGGTCAACAATTCTTGAACGTAGATCCTTTGAGAGCTTGATTATATAATTTTTGTGTGGTTTTAGTTTAAGCAGACTGTCTATTGTTGTGACGTCAGATCAGAAGATCAGAACACATTTAATGACCAATTTATGCAGAAATCCAAGTATAATCCCAAAGGATTCACATACTTTTCTTACAAATATATGTACCTTTAACAGGTGGAGGAGGTGAGGATGGAGGGGAACAATCTCTGAGGAACAAACGTTCAATTTCATCTCCTTACGAGGCTTTTCTGGACTAGATCTGTCGAGGGTTCCTCCACTACAGGTACAGAAACAGCGTAAAATACGGTTATTTTGGAAAGAATGTTGAATTCATCTTTTTAGCACTTATTAAAGCATTAAGATCTTCATCTTATTCTTTATATTTCTTTCTTTTTCACAGCCAGAGTTGGTGGAGAGTTGGATAATTCACGATGACGTCCACGTGGGATTCTTCCTGGTCTACTCTAGTGATCAAACAGTAGATTATAAAAGTACACTAAGCATTATTATAGTGCTATAGTGCACTAAAGTACTAAAATGTTCTTGTAGCCACATCATTATTAATCAGTTTAAAGAGTGATGAAATGAAACAACTGTTTTTGTACTTATTATACTTTAATTACAGTATAAAAATAGTACAAATGTCTTACATTTTGCAATTGAGCTAAGTGTACTTAACTGTAATAAAATGCAACTATTTTAAATATACTTAATTAACATTTAAACATACTTATTTAAACTACTTCATGTAGGTAACCCTATATTTTAAATATGTTACAGTAAATTTATAATACATTTAATTTACATGCTTCTTGTTCCTGTCCTTTTTTAAGTAGCACACCTATAATATACTTCGTTGGGTATAAAAATATACATTTAATATACTGCACTACAATTTTTTTGCGTGTTATACATTTTTTTATTTTATTTTTTTCAAATAATAGTAGTAATTTAATTTACTTTCTAAAAAGTTTCATGTTACATTGTACTTTGTCATCTTCTGTAAAAATAGTTTTTTAACACATTTTGCTAAAAATGTACGAAAGTATATTTGGAAATAAGTATTTTAGAAGTGTATTGAATTACATTAAACTAAAAGTGTAGTTTAAATACACTATATTGTACTTTTTAAAATGTATGATCAAAGTTTACTTTCAAACATTTGATGAAAGCATAATATTAATGTACTTTTTATATATTTTAAGTAAGTACATAAATCTGTTAGTATGTTTAAAGCTTAATTAGACATTTCTCAATATGTTTTTAGTACAATGAAGTATTTTTTTTCTCACCAGGGTAAACAGTGTTACTGAACGTAAAGAAGTCATGGCTTTATTGCAGAATGTAATGTTTCTGTTAATCTCTAATAAAAATATCTATCTATCTATTTTAAGTGTGTTATTATATTGTTATATTGACTACATATAATTATCTACTGATTGAGATATTACTGATGTTTTACTGAAGTAAAAACATTTCTGACTGTACATTTGTTGAAGGTTTGTCACAAATAAATATTCACACTTATTTTTTTGCATTGATAATTATATTTTTGTTACAATTTTTTTGCAGGTGTTTGATCATTTTGATTGTAGGCATTTATAAGTACACTATAAAAGTATTAATAATCTAGGAATTAAGCAATTATCAGGGGGCCACAATATTTACGCAGTATTATTAGAAGAATATTATTATTAAGTATTATTTAAACAGTGTCACACCATGTTCAAACATTTTAATCGTATTAAAAAAAAAACGTATACAGTAAAATATATTAATTTTATTTTGTGCCAAATATTTAACACAAAAAAACTAAATTAAATCTGCAAACATTTTTTTTTTCAAAACAGTAAAAATATATAAAAAAATATATGAAAATATTTGCATTTAGATTTTAAAAGTCTTTAATTCCATTTTTGTGTTAAATGGATTTTCTATAGATTCTTGTATATTTAGATTTTACTCTATATGTAAATAATCTGCAATTTTAAATGCAGATTTTATATTTTTGAATAATCCTTCGGCCAAAAATAAATCTCATTCCCAATTTTACATACATTTTTACTGTACATAAACAAAATGAGTGACAAGACATGGGCACTTCAGGGGACCAATCAGATTTCAGCTCACACCCCTAATACAGTGGTGTATACTGATTGTATTTAAAACAGAATGTCTTAATTAATTATTAATTGACAATAGTTAAGATAAAAGCTTTAATAATTAGGAAAACCGTACATGTGTACTTAATTAGTCTTAACTAGTGATGTTTCCTGCAAACGCTCTTTTTTTTGTTGTTTTTTTTGCTTTTGTTTTTCCTCTCTCCACAGGAAGTGCTGCTCACCCCACCAACTGCTGACCAATAGGAGGCCTAGCTGGAGAATTGAGGGGAGGAGCCAAGTTTTTAAACACAGGAATCCAAGATGGCTGCCGTAGGCAGAGGATTGTTGTCACCTTGTGCTGTTTTTAGTTTAGTTTTTAGATTAGTTTTTAGTTTAGTTTTTAAATCTCAGTTGGGTTTTTTTTCCTGCATGGTATCTAAGTTGGTTTTAATGAGTTTTTACTCTTTATTTTAGGGATGTGTTTTGGTTTTAAGGTATTTTACCTGTAGTTTCTATCTTTGTTTTATAAGAGGTTGTTGGTTTGTTCCATATGGAGTTTCAGTAAGGTAAGAAGAAAGCTGCACTTTTACGTTTTTAATTTTTGTTTTTTGGTCAGGATAGTTTAGTGTTGTAAGTTTTGTTTGGTTTATATTCTAGCTTACTCCTTTGTACAGGATGCACTACTTTTTCCCTTAAATGGGTAAATATTTAGGGGGTTTAAACCATGTATCTACAGTTTTACCTACAAAAAAAAAAACACAACATTATCTCTCATTCTAAAGTCTCATTCCCAATTTTACATACATTTTTACTTTACATAGACTAAATGTATCTCCAGTTTTACCTGTAATGTTAAATATTAAAATTACACTACATTACAACTTACAGTGTCCATGCCTGGAAAAATCTTCTAACAGGCCAACAATTTCAAACGCTTCTAAAGTGGATCAGACCATAATATTGGTAAGGTAGTTTGCATCTTTATTAAGGTAGCACCTGCACAAGCCTTACTATATGTAAGTAGTATCTGCTGGTTTTCTCAATACACTTTGTTCCTTTCAGTAAATCACTCACATTAGGATGTTAGATAAGGTTTTTAATTTATAATTCCACCCTAAATGGTTTCTTAATTACCCTTCCACCTTAAATGGTGCTTAGTTACCCTTCCACCTTAAATGGTGCTCAGTTACCCTGCCACCTTAAATGGTGCTCAGTAACACTTCCACCTTAAATGGTGCTAAGTTACCCCTTGACCTTATACGGTGCTCGGCTACACTTCCACCTTAAACGGTGCTCAGTTACCCTTCCACCTTAAATGGTGCTCAGTTATTCTTCTGCCTTAAATGGTGCTCAGTAACACTTCCACCTTAAATGGTGCTAAGTTACCCCTTGACCTTAAACGGTGCTCGGCTACACTTCCACCTTAAATGGTGCTCAGTTACCCTTCCACCTTAAATGGTGCTCGGTTACCCTTCCACCTTAAATGGTGCTCGGTTACCCTTTGACCTTTAATGTTGCTTGGATACACTTCCACCTTAAATGGTGTCCAGTAACCATACCATTGCACCTTCCACCTTAAATGGTGCTCAGTTACCCTTCCACCTTAAATGGTGCAAAGTTACCCTTTGACCTTAAATGGTGCTAAATCACCCTTCCACCTTAAATGGTGCTAAGTAACCGTACCACCTTAAATGGTGCTCAGTTACCCTGCACCATAAATGTGGCAAATTTAACTATTCCACCTTAAATTCTGATGTGGCAACACACAGGCTTCAGACTGAAGATGTGTTTTTGAAGATCTGAACTTAAGCTAAACGTTTTCAGTTTTTAAGGTGGAACAGAACATGTTTTATGTAAGAGTCCAGGTTTAGTTTTATGTGCATAAAGCATCTACTATTCAGTCACATGTGCATCCTTTTTAAGGTGGAATGTGTGTGTTTTAAGGTGGAAAGAAAAGTGTAAACAGAAAACTAAGTTTTATACTCTGGTATCTGTTTGGAATGTGAGACTCTGATTTTAATGGCTTTATTATAAATATAAGTATTTTCATCATTAATTACATATTTATCAATGTTTATTACTGCTGTAAAAATGTTCAATTATGTTTGAGATTTTTTATTAACTGTTCACTAGTGTTATGGTCCAGTACACAACCACAGCGTTCTACTTCAGTGTAGTGAATGTTTTATCAGGTGAAAATACTCTGAAAAGAAAAAATCCATTTACAGGCCTATTTGAGTAGCATTTATTATTTTTACATTAAAAATCATATATTTTGAGCCACTGTTGCGAAATCTAAGAAAATGCCAAAGGGTTTACAGCCCATTTCTCACACTATCTAAACTGTATAAACAAATGTAATGAAATGTGCAGGATAATTTGCATATTAAAGACATTTGAATTGGTTTTAGTTTTTTTACTATAACTTTACAATAAGTGTAGGTTAATTAAGAGCACTTAAGACAGTTATAAACATAGTTAAATTGTTACATAATTGTAATGTTTAGGAATGTTAAAAGTAATTCTGAATTGAAACATTAGTTAAAACATTAGTAAAAATGAACACTGTCTCAACTATTGTGAGTTAATAATTAGTTGAGACATGAGATTTTTCTGTAAAAACTGTTGATAAAAAGACCCTTATTTGAAAGAGTTACAGTTTTTTTCTTCTGTGCATCAATTAAGTGCTCAATTCAGTATTTGTTTCACAGTTAAACTTCTTTATTGCATCATTCACTGACTCACTGAATCATGCATTAAGATCATCATGAGCTGCTTTACTAAATATTCACAGGATGAAGCACAAGACCTGGAGTGTAGCTTTAAAAACAGCAAAAAATCTGCAAAAAAACGTTTTTTTAAACTTATTCTTATTTTAGTGTTTTATTATTAATTTCTTTTCTGTTATTTGATTATATATATTTTTATATATCTGATTGACTTTGTTATTCTTATTTTTATTCTTATGTTTTTATTTTATTCTATATTTTCCAATATTTCATGTTTTTTTTAAATATTATTTTATTAAACCTTCACTTTTTACTTTTAAACTTTTTTTATTGGTTTGATATTGCTTGTTTTACATGATTTTTCTATTTTATTTAACTTTATTGTAAAGCATTTTGAGCTGCATTTTCATATATGAACTGTAAAATAAAAAACATTAAGTTATTATTATTAAAGAGAGGTTTTTGTCCATGTCATTTTGAAACATTTCCATTCAGTATATAAAAATACTTGGACAGGTTCTTCTTTTGCATTGTTTCCTCTGAAATTAATTGCAACAATAATGCATTACTTAAAACTCTAGAGTAAGAAACGCAATGATGGGTAAGACAAAGTGCAATGATCTCAGTCCCACAGATTGATTACATCATATTTCCTCACTAAATATCAGTCATTTCAACGTCTAAACAATTAAACAGCTTTTAAATCCCATGTTTACCTGTTTTTACCTGAGATGTGGACGTGGCAGAAATAATCGTTGAGATAATCATCAGATTAGTTGACTACCAAAATAATCACTAGTTGCAGCTCTATATGTCTAGTACTTCTTTTTTACAGTGACTAGATAATCTGTATATATATACATATATTTATATATGTATATATATATGTGTGTGTGTGTGTGTGTGTGTGTGTGTGTGTGCATTTGCACATACTGTATATGTCAGCAATGTGTGCAACTTAAAATAGATTTTCATTTGAAAAGTGTCCCCAATTATTTGGAAATTATGGGTTTGTTTCTTATACAGGGTTTAAGTGTAGTCTTGGACTGAACTATATTTTTTAATGCAAAAAATAGTAGATTATATTATTGGTTTAATCCATCTAGTCTGAGAAACGTTACCACAGAATAAAGAGCCAAAAGTTTTACATTTATATGATTTTTGCATACTGATAATTGCTTATTTTGCATTTGGAGGTTTCCCACGCTTTTGGAAGGGATTATGAGCCAAATGACTGGAAGCTTCCCTCAGGGAAGCTCACCCTAAACTGTTTGCTTATTTTAGACTTGTTTTATTGAATTTGTATTGATTTGTTGAAGTAAGCAATACAAGAAATCAGCATGCATTTGTGAAATCAATGAAGAACTTCCAAAATCATGTCAAAAATTACTTATAAGAACATTACAGAAGAACTGAGAGCTGTGGGAATCTTTTGCACTAACAGCTACTAATGCTGTTGAAGCCCTCAAGGTTCAAGTCATGCAAATGCAGAAGTTTGGAGTAGGGTATAAAAATACTGGCAGGTTCAGAACCCTTCTCCACATCAGCTTCTCCAGAAACCATCTCAGCAGTTCTTTTTCCCTCAACAAGATAAGGCGATGGGTCGTTTGTCGCTTTCTCAGAAGAGTTACTCCAACATTGGCTCAATTGGGTCTGGATCTCTTAGGGTTGGAGGAGGTGGTGGAGGGGGTTCTAGGTCCAGCTATGGCTATGGCTACTCTTTGGGCGGAGGGGTGGGTGGTGCACTTGGAAGCCAGGTTAGGTACGGAGTAGGTTCTGCTGTAGGTGGAGGTTTTAGCACTGGTGGTGGCAGGTTTGGGTCAGGAATGGCAGTTAGTAGTAGTAGTAGTGTTGGTGGTGGTGGTGGAAGGTTTGGGATGGGCTTTGGTTCTGGTGGTGGTGTTGGTAGTGGATTTGGTTTTGGTGGTGGCAGGTTTGGAATGGCTGCTGGTGGTGGTGGTGGAGGAGGTGGTGGTGCTGGTGCCGGTGCTGGTTTCTGGACTGGAGGAAGTTCCATTGCAGATGGTGGCCTTCATCCATTTACCACCAATGAGAAACTAGAGCTTCAGACCCTGAACGATCGATTGGCCACCTACCTGGACAAGGTGAAACGACTGGAGACCGCCAACCATGAGCTGGAGGAGAAGCTACAAGGCTTCAAGTCTAACACAGTGCAGGTCACCTACGACCTGCAGGCTTACCAGACCCAACTACATCCTGTTCGAGACCAAGTGGGTGCATATGCTCTATATGAAACTGGTTTCTTTAAACTGGTTTCTTTAAAACTAATCAGAAGGTCCATATTGACAGCAGACTAAAATTTCTTACAATTTCTTGAAATCTCTCATATTTGTTCTTTACAGCTTACAGGATTTCTGAAGGAATGCTCCCGCCTGGCGCTGATGATTGATAACGGCAAATTGGCAGCTGATGACTTCAGAATCAAGTAAGCCCATTGCTTTGCATAAAGTATATATATATATATATATATATATATATATATATATATATATATGCTGTTTTACTAGTATGACGGATAAACCACAGTTTATTTACTGATTGGTTTTCCTAACATGATTGCACAGTTAATTTAGTGTCCAGGAATTTTGTGGATCTGAGGTGGTAATCCCACATATATATGTTGAGATATATTAAAGATAGGGTGGGGGTCCTCCTCAGTAGCCTACTATTGTAAACCAATAAGAAACAAACGTATTTTAACATCAGGCTTTTTGATAATGTCACCTGAAAGGTCCAACCTAATTTTTGCATTTGTAGCACAGAACGTGACAGAAATGATGAATTATAATTATAAAAACTTATGAAAATGAACTCTGTTCATGAGTTTCAAACGTTGAATTTCTAACTACCTTCAGACACCCTGTAACTGTTTTAGTTGAGTTTTTCCATTACCTTTTTATCTGTTTTGTCCTTTTATCTATTTTGTGATTTTTTTTAAACTTATTTCTACCATTTACTTTATTTATAATCCTAGTGTTCTTTTTAGTGGCTTATTTTTTTAGTCTTTTATTATTTTTTGTTAGCTTAATTTGATTACAGAGTGAATATAAAGGTTAATTGATTGATTTCTGGAAGCTTTGTTTTTTTTTTGCCATTTTCGCTCAATTTTTATGGTGCTGTTTTTTTGCATTTGCTATGTACATACAGAGAATTATGGGTAAAAGAAGGCTGTGAAGGGTACAAAAATTGCTTTATCAAATTGCTTGAGCATTTTTAAGGATATTGTGCCTTTCTTTAATAACATAGACGATAAAAGAAGCCTACCTTGATAGCATTCCTTGGCTTTGGGAGATTAGCTGAAACAAAATCAAAATCTGGAGGGTAAAAACAGAGCAATAGCGTTCAGTCTTTATTTAGAAGTTGATCTTTTCCATGTGTTTTTTGGTTAAGGTACGAGAATGAACTTGCAGTGAGGCAGACTGTAGAGGGAGACGTCGCCGCCCTGAAGGCCCTCAGAAGAGAATATGAGCTAAACAGCGCTACCCTGTTGCAGGAATTTCAAATCCTTCTGAAAGACCGTGATACAATCAACACCAACCATCAGAAGGTGAGAGAGATGATGACAGACAAAAAAGCAAACAATCATGGGAAATTCCTGACCTCTGATCTTTTACCTTTGGTCTACAGGAGGTGCTGAGTCTTCGTGGGCAGGTGGCAGGAACTCTGACTGTGGACGTTCAGCCGGCCGACTCTATGGATCTCTCTCGCCGACTGGCCGACCTTCGCTCTGAGTACGAAACCATCGTAGAGAAGAACCACCGAGAAATCGAGAACTGGTACACTAAGAAGGTACACTTACTTATGCAACATTCCAGTTCACCAAAGTATTTATACCTTAAAACCACAAGTTTGAATGTATTTTATTGAGATTTTCAGTGATAGACCAACAAAAAGTAGCACAAAATTGTAAAGTGAAACTAAGTTGATGCATGGTCTTCAAAGTTTAAATTAAATAAAAATATGAAAAGTTTGACATACATACACTACCGTTCAAAAGTTTGGGGTCACTCAAACAATTTTGTGTTTTCCATGAAAAGTCACACTTATTCACCACCATACGTTGTGAAATTAATAGAAAATAGAGTCAAGACATTGACAAGGTTAGAAATAATGATTTTTATTTGAAATAACATTGTTTTTACATCAAACTTTGCTTTCCTCAAATAATCCTCCATTTGCAGCAATTACAGCATTGCACACCTTTGGCATTCTAGCTGTTAATTTGTTGAGGTAAGCTGGAGAAATTGCACCCCACGCTTCTAGAAGCAGCTCCCACAAGTTGGATTGGTTGGATGGGCACTTCTGGCGTACCATACGGTCAAGCTGCTCCCACAACAGCTCAATGGGGTTCAGATCTGGTGACTGCGCTGGCCACTCCATTACCAATAGAATACCAGCTGCCTGCTTCTGCTTTAAATAGTGCTTGCACAATTTGGAGGTGTGTTTAGGGTCATTGTCCTGTTGTAGGACGAAATTGGCTCAGATCAGGCACTGTCCACTGGGTATGGCATGGCGTTGCAAAATGGAGTGATAGCCTTCCTTATTCAGAATCCCTTTTACCCTGTACAAATCTCCCACCTTACCAGCACCAAAGCAACCCCAGACCATCACATTACCTCCACCATGCTTAACAGATGGCGTCAGGCATTCTTCCAGCATCTTTTCATTTGTTCTGCGTCTCACAAACGTTCTTCTTTGTGATCCAAACACCTCAAACTTGGATTCATCCGTCCACAACACTTTTTTTCCAGTCTTCCTCTGTCCAATGTCTGTGTTCTTTTGCCCATCTTAATCTTTTTCTTTTATTAGCCAGTCTCAGATATGGCTTTTTCTTTGCCACTCTGCCCTGAAGCCCAAAATCCCGCAGCCGCCTCTTCACTGTAGATGTTGACACTGGTATTTTGCGGGTACTATTTAATGAAGATGCCAGTTGGGGACCTGTGAAGCGTCTGTTTCTCAAAGTAGAGACTCTAATGTACTTATCTTCTTGCTTAGTTGTGCAACGCGGCCTCCCACTTCTTTTTCTACTCTGGTTAGAGCCTGTTTGTGCTGTCCTCTGAAGGGAGTAGTACACACCGTTGTAGGAAATCTTCAATTTCTTAGCAATTTCTCGCATGGAATAGCCTTCATTTCTAAGAACAAGAATAGACTGTCGAGTTTCAGATGAAAGTTCTCTTTTTCTGGCCATTTTGAGCGTTTAATTGACCCCACAAATGTGATGCTCCAGAAACTCAATCTGCTCAAAGGAAGGTCAGTTTTGTAGCTTCTGTAATGAGCTAGACTGTTTTCAGGTGTGTGAACATGATTGCACAAGGGTTTTCTAATCATCAATTAGCCTTCTGAGCCAATGAGCAAACACATTGTACCATTAGAACACTGGAGTGATAGTTGCTGGAAATGGGCCTCTATACACCTATGTAGATATTGCACCAAAACCAGACATTTGCAGCTAGAATAGTCATTTACCACATTAGCAATGTACAGAGTGTATTTGTTTAAAGTTAGGACTAGTTTAAAGTTATCTTCATTGAAAAGTACAGTGCTTTTCCTTCAAAAATAAGGAAGTTTCAATGTGACCCCAAACTTTTGAACGGTAGTGTAAGTATTCAGCCTCTTTTACACTGAAATCCCTAAATACAATCATTCATTTTAATCAGTTGGTCAAAAGACCAAGGAATTCAGACAGTCATCCAAAAATGAACCCGAAAAAGTATTCTACAACTGTTTCTACAAACCTAACAAGACATGGCCATGGTTCACCCAAAGGATAGTTCTCTGAACAAGGAGAGCACTGCTCAGAGAAGCAGCCAACAGACCCATGGTCACTCTGGAGGAGCTGCAGAGATCCACAACTGAGCATTGTTATTGGGTGGAGGAATACATTGGCAAGTTATTTTTCAGATTTTTATTCGATTCAAATGTTGAAAACCATGCATAATTTTCGGTGCACTTTCCAATTATGTGCTGCTTTGTATTGGTCTATCACTCAAAATATCAATAAAATACATTTTAGTTTTTGTTTGTAAGGTGAAAAAAAGGTGTATAAATACTTTTAAAAGCTACTGTACGTCCTGCACCTGGTACACTAGATAAACATACAAATGCACCTTAAACACTCACACTAATACTGTTGGTTTTCATTAGCTGGAAACTAAGCATGTGGAGACGACCCAGGTTGCAGAAGTTACCATGAGTGGAAGCTCTGAGATCTCTACGAGCAGAGACCAGATCCTCACCATACAGACTGAACTGGATGCATTTCTGCTGCAGGTAAGACACCTGATCTGAACCACACTTTAGCCATTTCCAAGTCCAGCATAGAGCTATTTAGTATTGGTGAAATTTGACCTCTCTTTCATTTTACCTAACCTAACATGGTACTTCATATTTTTCACCTGATCTACCAGAGTGTAACACTAAAGCACTGGTCTACCCGATCATTGATACTCCCCATTTGATAGTCCCAATTTTTCACCTGATCTATATGAGTCCCCATTTTTCACCTGATCGACCCGACCCCATTTTAAACTTGGTCACCTCGAGTTCCCATTTTTCCAACAAAGCAAGCCAGAGTCCCCATTGAATCATGGATAGTCCCCATATTCCCCATTTTATAGTCACCACTATTTGATAGTCCCTATTTTGCACCTGATCTTCCTGAGTCCCCATTTTTCACCAGTTCTGCCATATTCCCCATTTTGTTTTACCTGATCTACTCAAATCCACATTTTACACCCAATCTACATGAGTCCCAATTTTTCACCTGACCTACCCGATCATTGATAGTCACTATTTGATAGTACCAAATTTTCACCTGATCTACAGGAGTCCCGATTTTTCACCTGATCTACCCAATCATTGATAGTCCCCATTTTTCACCTGTTCTACCATATTACCCATTTTTTTTACCTGATCTACTCAAATCCCCACTTTTCCTCTGATCTACATGAGTCCCCATTTTTCACCTGTTCCACCCAATCAGTGAAAATCCCCATATTTCCCATTTAATAGTCTCCATTGTTCATCTGATCTAACCGAATACCTATTGTTCACTTGATCTACACAAATCCCCATTTTTCTTTGGATCTACCTGAGCTCCCTTTTCTCAACTGATCTGCCAGAGTCCCCATTTTCACCTGATCGACCCGAGTCCCCATTTTTCACCTGATCTGCCAGAGTCCCAGTTTTTACCTGATCGACTTGAGTCCCCATTTTTCACCTGATCGAGTCCCAATTTTAAACTTGGTCACCTCGAGTTCCCATTTTTCCAACAAAGCAACCCACAGAGTCCCCACTTTTGAGTTCCATCCAAGTACCTCTTATTGCACTAGATTTGGAGTCTCATCCAAATCTAAATTATCCCACCCAATAAATTCCACAGTTCCTTCTAACCCACCTCTGATACCTGTGTCTCTCTGCAGAAGAGCCAGCAGGAGCAGCGATTGGTGGACGTTCAGGGGCAGAAGCAGATGCAGCTGCTGGCTCTGAGTCGATTGGCCGGGAATCTGGAGGGTGAGCTTGCCTCAGTTCGGGAAAGTGCTCTGCAGCAATCCAGAGATTACCAGCTTCTGCTCAGCACCAAAGTTCAGCTGGAGAGAGAGATTTCTACCTACAAATCACTGCTGGAGTTTGCCGGAGATCTCAGCAAGTTCCCTGGAATGAGTTACCGATCGTCGATGTGGGTACAGAGCTCAGCATCTTCAGCTGCACCACCAGCAGCACCAGCACCACAAGCTGCACCAGCAGCACCATCAGCAGCATCTGAATCCTCAGCTGCATCAGCAGAAGTGAAGTCAGGTGAATCTGAGGTCCAGTCGGTACCAGATGTGAAAGCAGATGGTAAGGATGCGTCATGGTCTAGGATTATTAAGATTTAAATGTATCCAATGGCCTTCTTGACGGTCTTGGTTCCTGGTTATGAATTGGCTCTGTAAGCCCTTAAGCTGAGGTCTTTAAATCTGGACCTTGAGTTCAGACCCAGTTCTGCACTTCTTTGCTTGAAGGAACTTTAAATCAAAGCTGACAAAAGCAACTAAACATGGGCTAAGAATTTCTTTGTGTAAATAAGATAAAGTGAGAATATGAAAATTATTAGGAAATAAAAATATAAAGAAAACAAAGAGAACAAAAGAATATTAATTCTTAAATAATTTCAACAGAAGTTGACCTTTTACATATTGTTTTTGTAGAATAAATGTATAAAAATGATTTTCATAATTAAGGTAAAAAGGTAGAATTGTGGAAATATATATATATATATATATATATATATATATATATATATATATATATATATATTTTTTTTTTTTTTTTTTTTTAATTCAAACATACAAACAAAAGTCCTGCAGATTTGTTCATGCAACTCAGCATTCATTGTTGCTGTCTTGCTGAAAATAATTTAACTATTTAGATTTTTTTTAAGATGTCAATCTTATGTCAATGTTTTTGGAAGTAGGTAAAGCAGATAAAGAACGTGATTGGGTAATGTACGGCCCCTGAAGTCTCAGTAAAATCATCTGGAAGTGTGGATGATATTGTTGTGATATTGAGTATATTCATTAAAATAAACTGTGGTGATGGTGTATTTGTGTTAAACAGCGTGAAGATGGGGGCTTGATGCTGCACGGCTGGTATGGGATCCTTATGGAAAAATTATAATATAATTAAATGTAATTAATAATAATAATATATATATATATATATTATTTTGGGGAAACTACCCACATGGAAAAACAAACAAGGCAATGGAATTTTCACACACTAAGATGTATTTCAGATTATCTGTTTTTTGGGAACTGAACTAAAACAAAGGTATTTGAAAATATAATCAAGGAAATATTTATTGGCCAATTTGTATGTACTAAATATGTTTTAAAATGTATTTTTACCCATATTTCAATTATACATTTCTGGCAGTTTTTATGCATTTATTTGCAAAAATTCCTAAAGTTTACATTATATTTTAAAATATATTTATACATATATTTTACCTATATGTATTTTCTTTATGGGAGATGTGGTAGGCTGAAAATGCACAGCTTGGAATGATGAATTTATAGAGTAAATTAACTAAGAACTTAAAATTACAAAATTCTTTGATTTCAGACAGTAAAAAAATGTAAACGAAAGATGACCATTTCCAATATGTATTTAATGTAATATGTTTGCTGATGATTTATGTAGAGCAACATACTTGTACAGTAAGAATGTCTGAATTTTTCAGAAGTGTCCAATATTTAATAAAATGTTCCTCAGCATCTCATTCTACTTTTATTTCTGGTAGATCTCATGCTCTCTCATACTTGTTTCTACTTCACAGAAAAGAAGCCTACTGAATCTCCTCCTGGCCTGAGTGACATCACTGTACCTGAAGAACCTCTCGACCAATCAGATTAGAGCAGGATCTGATGTCACTGTTTCTCAAATTTAATTGTAAGCTGAACCCGGTTAGCTTTGACTAACCGTGAACACAATAAACAATAAACTGCAGTGAAAACGTACCCAGTCTCTTATTTTATTATATTTTATATTTTATTTAACTCCACTGCATAGACATAAACACATCATACAGATTAATTAATAAGTGCAATATTTCCATATACAGCAGGTCAACCTGTACTAAAATACATTTATAATTATTGAGCTCAAAAAGAATACAAGATTACCTACACTTCACACAAATTACTAAATATAATTATATATATTTATTGCTAGTTAGGACAGCTTCTTGAACATAGTGCATAGTACTGTATATGTCACTGTATGATGCCTTTCATTGATGCCAGTAAATGTATTAATTTCTGCAGGAATTTGAATTAAGAGCTATAATGTTACTTAAGGCAATTATTTCATTCAGAATAAAAAAAACGGAATATTTTCCTAATAGGCATATATATTTATTTTAAAAAAAATAATTGCAATAAGTAATAACAGTAATTTTAGGACACTTTTATGCCACTTGTAAATGCAATGATATGATAAAAAGATGCAGCTACACCCTTTTTTAAAGCAATGAATTAACAGTTAATTTGATGTTAAATATACTAAATCAAAACATAATTTAACAATGCTGTTTAAAGTAAGTTTAAAAATTAATCACATTATTGGGCTAACAAAAACAACGGGCCGTACTGAAGACATCAAAAATTATTGACGTCATGTACATATATTGAACGACAAATAGATAAAGTAACACAATGTAATTACCATAACAGGCCTACAGTATATTTATATATATATATTGGTACTTGTGAACCCTGTGTACACTAATAGAGAACATTATCATTTATTTATTGAGGAAATTATTTAATATTATATAAAGTATCTGCAAGTGGAAAAATATGTTGCCTTTTAGGATTAGCAGAAAAATTAAGACTAAATTAGTCAGGTGTGAGTGGGCGGAGTCTGTTTTATTTAATTAACAGGGATTTAACTTAGTCTAGCTCTTTACCACAAATTTAAAGATTTGTTTGCAAACATTTTTTTAAAAAGCGCAGAAGAAGAGTGAAACATGGTGATGGTAGTATCTTAGTTTGGGTCAGTTTTGCTGCGTTATTGATGTAACAATATATTCTAAATTATTCCATCAAGTTCTGAAGGAAAATATCAGGACATCCGTCCCTGAGCTCAAGATTATGAGAATATGGGTCATGCAACAAGACAATGACCCTCAGCCATTCAAAGTCGTTCCAATAAAACCGGTTACATTATAATTAAGTTAATATTTTGGAATTGGGCCAAGTCAAAGTCCTGACTTTGTCGAACTTTACTTTTGCTGCATGCGTGTAATATTGGATAATTTCCTGACGTAAGTAAATGAGAAATCTGATATTTTTGCGTCACTTCTTTGATATGGTTCTGTTTCTCTTTATCTTTAGGACTTTAGTTTGAAAATCAAATGAATTTTTTTGGTCTGATTTATGCAGAAATGTAGAACACTATGAATTAGACCACTGCTTAATGAAAAAAGCTGATTAGTTGGATCAGGGTCAACACTAAAAGGTGCAGGACTGGAGGTTCTCCGGGACCAGAGTTGGGAACCAGTAGTCTAGGACATCGGCTGGATTTGTTGTTGAGATTACTGGTTAATCAGTTACAGTAGCAGTGGTATTACTGACGGTTGCAGTGGAAGCAGTGGAAGTATCAGTAACATTAGTAGTAGCAATAGAAGTAGTAGAATCAGAAGTTGTAGTTGGAGTATCAGTAGAAGTATCAGTAGCAGTAACAGTTGAGTTCTGAGTAGTGGGTTCCTCTGTTGTTCTACTGCACACTGGCTCCTCCTCCACCAGGTACCAAACCTCGTTATGCCTGTTTAAGAGTTTTAGAGGACTACAAACAAACAAACACACAAATATAAACACCATTACAATTTCATTCAGTTTGTAACATCTAACATTAGCAATCTATCTACTGTATTTATTGTAATTTGCTGTAGTTTGTTTATCTTTAAACTACAATAACTTGCCACAAGTTGACAGAATTGTCCATTTTCTGAACGTTACAGTTTACATTGGTCTAGTTTAGAATGTGAGTGGGCGGAGCTTGTTTTATACAAAGAAAAGGGATCTATCTGTGAGCTAAATCTCAAGAGAATGTGGATCATGCAGCAAGACAACGACCCTCAGCACTTAATAAATAGATGTTAGTACTTAAGAATATCAGTGCTTGACATTTTTAAATGTTATGGTACTGTCACTTTAACATCACTTATCCAATATTATGTATTGGCTAACAATTTTTGACTAAGTAGAACTGAAAATTACAGTTAACATTCGTCCAGTTAGGAACAAAAATGGGCGGAGCTTGTTTCATTAAAAAAAAAAGCAGGAATCTAGCAATATTTGTTCTTCACCACACATTTGTGGAAGCATGGAAGTGAATCATGGCACGAATAAAAGAGATTGCAAATGACCTCAGAAGAAAAATTAAACATGATGGTGGTAGTATCATGGTTTGGGCCTGTTTTTTTTTTTTTTTTTTTTGCTGCGTCTGGGCCTTTAATGTTGAAACAATAAATTCTGAATTATTCCAGCAAAATCTGAAGGAAAAAAGCTGAATTTCAAGAGAATGTGGGTCATGCAGCAAGACCTTCAGCACACAATGGATGCTCTTAACATGTTTTTGTTTAATGTTTTCTGGTAATGTCGCTGCAACATTTCTTGTGTCAGTGTTTTCATATTTTACACAATATGTTTTGGGAATGTTACATTTAACGTTTCCATGCTAATATTCCATAACGCCAGTATTTTCTATCGAATAGCTTGAATAATAGCTAAACCACTCAGCACCCTTTAAAACATCTCAGATGATTTAGCACTAACTAAATGCATGAGTTTTCATACCTGTCATATCCCACAGCGTAGTGATGCGTGTGGTTGTAATTAGCGCCCACTCTGTTTAGCTCTTTAGTCAGCAGGTGGGCGTGGAGTCTGGAGGTGATCGACAGCATCCAGCCTCCATAACTCCACACGTACACGTCAGTCTCCGGCATGTCTGTGAAATACAGCTGAAAAACACAACAAAACATCAAAACGCAACTCAACATCACACCTTATTCATATGTAGACTGGTTCGAAATCAAGGCATCAAGTAGTGCAAAATACGTCCGAAACAGACCTTATCGTTGGTGGGGGCGGGAGGGTTGTGTTGGAAAGCTGAAGGCAGCAGGAAGCTCAGGGTGTAGAGCGCTGGTCCCCACATCTGAGTCTGCTCTGGAACTTTAATCATGACTGGAGCGGTCATCTCTATCTCAACACCTGTAACAAACATACAGTCCATACGTGAGATGGTGGAGTTGCCGTTTGGACCTTCAGAGGGCAAGACTTTGAGAGGGTGGGGTTGACCATGGGAGTTTAGGATTGCAGTAATGGAGAATAAGAGGTTAATTCTAAGAGGGTGGAGGTTACAGGGGCAGACATTGAGAGTTTGGTGGTTGCAGGGGTGAAACACAAAAGGGTTAGGGTTGCATGAAAGACCTTGAAATGAAAGTGGTTTGAGAGGGTGAGGCTTGCAGGGGTGGAACATAAAAGGGTTGGGTACTCAACAGAGAACCTTGAGAAAGTGGCAGTTGCAGTAATGGACCACAAAAGGATTGAGGTTGCATGGACAGACTTTGAGAGGTTGGTGGTTGCATAGTCAGACCTTGGGAGTGTGGAGGTTGCAGTAGTCAGTCATAAAAGAATTGAGGTTGCAGGAATGAATCCTAGGAGGGTGGAGGTTGCATAGACAGAACTTAAGAGGGTGGGGCTTGCAGGATCAGACCATGAGAGGATGGTGGTTGCAGGGTAGGAACACAAGAGGCTTAGGGTTGAATGAGAGACCTTAAAATGATGAGGCTTGCAGGGATGGACCACAACAGGACTGGGAATTCAATAGAGGACCTTGAAATGGTGGTAATTTGCAGGGATAAACCATAAGAAGATTTTGGTTTCCAGGGACATTCTTGAGAGGGTGGAGGTTGCAGTAGTGGACCATAAAAGGGAAGCAATTGCCGAGGAGGACCTTGAGAGGGTGGAGTTTAGCAGGAAAAACCTTGAGAGGGAGGGGGTTGGCAGGGATAGAAGGGTGGGGTTTGCAGTGGTGCATTTTAGTTCAAGGGCAGTCCATGAGAGAGTGGAGGTTGCTAAGGGTACTTGAGAGGTTGGTGGTTGTGAAAGTGGACCACATGAGGGTAGGTGTTGCCAGAGGGGGACCTTGAGAGAAGCAGTTGCCAGAGGATGGCCTTGAGAGGGTATAGTTTGGCAGGGAGGAACTTAAACGAGTGGAGATTGCAGTGACTCTTCATGAGAAGAGTTTGGTTACAGGGGCAATCCTTGAGAGGGTGGAGGTTTCTGGGGGATCTTGAGAGGTTAAGGGGTTGCAGTAGTGGACCACAAGAGGGTTGAGTTTGACAAAGGGGGACCTTGAGAGGGTAAAATATGGCAGAAAGGACCTTGACAGGGCGAGGGTTGGCAAGGAGAACCTTAAGAGGGTGGGTATTACAGGGATGGACCTTGAGAGGATGAAGTTCGGCAGGAAGGACCTTGAGAGGGTGGGGATTGCAGGGAAGGATCTTGACAGGATGAGGTTGTCAAGGAGAACCTTGAAAAGGTGGGGATTGCCGGGATGGACCTGTAGAAGGTAAAGTTTGGCAGGAAGGACCTTGAGAGAGTGTGGGGGTTGCAGGGATGGACCTTGAGAGGATGAAGTTTGGCCGGAAGGACCTTGAGAGGATGGCAATTGCAGGGAGGGATCTTGACAGAATGGGGGTTGTCAAGGAGAACCTTGAGAAGGTGGGGATTGCAGGGATGGACCTGTCGAAGGTAAAGATTGGCAGGAAGGACCTTGAGAGGTTGAAGTTTGACAGGAAGGACCTTGAGAGGGTGGGGATTATAGTGATGGACGTTGAAAAGGTGAAGATTGGCAAGGATGGACTTTGAGAGGATGGTGGTTGATGGTGTGGCGCTTGAGAAGCTAGGGGTTGCACCATTAGAAGATTTTGGTTACAGGGGCAGTTCTCGAGTTGAGGGTAGAGGTTGCTGGGGGATCTTAAGAGGGTGGGGTTTGCCAGATGGAGTTGATCGTTTGGAGAGCCAGATTTTAAGAGGGCAGGGGTTGCATGAGAGGACCGTAAGAGGGTGGGACTTGGACGAACAGACCTTAGCGGAGTGCAGGTTGCAGTGGTTGACCACCAGAGGGCGGAGCTACGAGAGGGTGGGGCTTGTGGAGTTGTAGGAGGAGCATAAAGAGCACACATACCTCGTTCGTTTGCCCCAGTGATGTACTGATAGAGGCGTCTGAAGGCCAGGGCAGCTCCAACACCCATGAAATACGCTTCAGCATCAGTCGACACCCAGCGGGTCGGGGAGTAGTGACGCACCTACACAACACACAACACCCATACTGTTACACAGCGGTAAAAACAAAGGATCAGGAATAGATCTGGGTTTAAATTGTCTATAATCAATTAAAATACACCTGGATCAGCGTCAGTCCTGATCAGGACATCTCTACTTCTTGATCTAAGACATATACATTTACTCTTATTTGAGATAGAGCTCACTTCATATTCCTTCGTCCTGCAGAGAAGATCAAACTGCAGACACTCTTTAGATTCAGTGCAGTAGCTGTTAGTGGAGTTGCTTGGCCTGTAACGCACACACAATCTTAATACAATATTATGCTACTAAAATTGGTATTTTTGCTCCCCCTAGAGGTGTTGAGTGTAGTTCACTTTTATTACACTGCAACAAATACAAATATAACACTATGGTCAGTTTCCTAGACAGGGAGTAACCTATATGTATGTAAATATCTAGCATTACAACCTGTTAACTTCAGAATGTCAGGCAATATTTTTGTTAACATGTAGAAAGTTGAAATGTATGTTGAAACGTATGTTGAGAGTCTAGAGCTTACCCAACTCCACCCTCAGCCAACACCACCAGGACCAACGACAGCAGGAGAGAGAAAGGAGACCTAAGAGACATAAACATAAAAATAATTATACCAATAAAAATGTTACTAAAACTATGCACAAAATGTGTCACTAAAAGTCAGAAATTAAATTTATGTTAGGAAATCTACTGGTTAATTTACGTTTAAACATTGTAATATTTTTTTGGACTGTTAAATAAAAAAAACATTTTTGTGAATCTCTTCAAAAATCGACAAAAAAATCAAATTTAAATATTTTAGAAATTAAATTTGAAAAATGTAGGATTTTTTTGCAAAATATTAAGATTAAGAAAAGTAAACATTTATATATATATATATATATATATATATATATATATATATATATATATATATATATATATATATATATATATATATATTTTTTTTTTTTTTTTTCAAATAAAAAAATATTTAAATTACAAAATTCTGGATTTGAGTTTATAAAGCAATCTGTATATATTCTTTAAGATTACTCAAATTTACCACCTCTTTTTTCCCATCTTTGGGTCAATTAATCCTATTCAGTGTTTAAAATGTTCTTGGACATTACATTCATTACATACACAAACATTAACATTCACATGAATAATCTTTAAAAAATTCTTAATAAAGTAAATGCAACCTAATAATGCATATGTATTAAATAATGTAATAAAGTGAGAACCATTATTAGTTCATAATAAAAACATGCACTACCTGAATTAGATAACATTTAAAGGGTATTAGTAAATGTAAAGATAGCAGAAGGGTTAATTACCCTCCTGATATATAAACAATACAGAAATGCAAAATGTATATTAGTGAGACAGAGAACTTAGACCAAAACACACTGCAAGATCAAAGCTGAACTGTAAGTGTGTGTGTGTGTGTGTTAGTGAGAGTGTGTGTGAGTGTTTGATGCTGCAGTGCGGAGAAAGTTGACACTAATGCGGATACTTCAGTGGCTGAAGCTGCCAGACTGAGCCTGGACCACACACACACACACACACACACTCTCTCTCTCTCTCTCTCTCTCTCTCTCTCTCTCTCTCTCTCCCTCTCTCTCACACACACACACACACACACACACTCTCTCTCTCTCTCTCTCTCTCCCTCTCTCACACACACACACACCAGTTAATACAAAGTCCCCATTGTACAGGTGTGTTTTCATATAAATGTTCCCAAACGTACTGTAAGCAAACACACACACACACACACACACACACACACACCTGAAATAAGATATAGGATTAAACACACAGTAAACCGGTCATTCTGGGTGGGACTAAAATAATACTAAGGCATCCCATAATACTAAGGCATCCCATAATACTAAGGCATCCCATAATACTGTGGCACCACATAATACTAAAGTATATTATTTAAAGGAGGCTATAAACAGCAGATATAATATTATACTCACATCCCTGCACGCGCAGCTCCTCACTCAGCACTGCAGAGCCTGACAGGGAGGGGCGGGGTCACAGCCGCACAGGCCACGCCCACCGAGTCGGTTTCTTTGGTCCCTAAAAAAAACTCTTATTCTCATTGGTTTCCTGTGATTGTTTGGTTTCTTACTTTGGGTAACCTAATAATAATAATAATAATAATAATAATAATAATAATAATAATAATAATAATTAATACAAATTTACTTACATTTCATTATAGTAATACTTATTGTTTTGTTCATTAGATACACAACTATAACCTTTCTATGTATCTAGCTTTTTTGTGTTAACTCCACACAACCTTTCATTTACTAAAAATGTAAGAAATTAAATGTATGTTTGGAAATCTACTGTGTAACGATGAAAATATATATTAGATATAGATATAGATAAAAAAAACTATTTAAAAAAAATCTAAATCAATATTGAATATTTTAGAATTACAAAAACTAGGATTATTTCATTATTTAAAAAAAGTTCTGCATTGTAGATACATACTAATGTCATTTAAAATAAGAATAAAAACATATAATGTTTATGTTGGAGAGATGTTTCGATGTTTTAAACTGAGATTATTTGTAAAAAAAAATAAGAAAGATTTTTAAAAAATGAATTAAATGATAGTTTTTTTTCTTATATCCTGTGTGTTTGAGAGTATTTTGTTTGTAAAATTGTGCATGTAAAATTGGTACGGAGATTTTTGTGAAGTCAGTTTGTGGCAAACGTTTTACACAAAAATCGACAGAAAATACTCAAAAACAAACATGAAAGCAAACCTGGCAAAATGAAATATTCATACAAATTTTAGATTTATTTCTGTTTTGAATTTAAAACATATACTTTTTTACTTTTTTTATACATAAAATTTTGTCTAAAACTTTTGCCACAAAATTAACTTAACTCAATTTTTTTACTTTTACTGTGTAAGATTTTTAGTGTTTGAACACAATATGACTGGTGAAATAAAAATATGACTTGTGACCCATTAATCAGATAAATCCTATATCCCCCACTAATGGAGACACGATACAAATATATATTTTAACTTTTTATTTATTTAAAGATCATCCATACAGCAGAACAGAATTGATGATTATGACGTTAGCAAAGAAAATTAGCCATCATAAACAAACTGACTGGAAGTCCTCATAAAACAAGCTAACTAGCTTTATTTAATAGCTTAGCTAAACATCTCTGCAGTGGTGAAGCTGAGGCTAGTCCAGAGTTTCCAGCTGACCTGAGAAAAAGTCAGAAACACGAAAGCTTAAAGATCTAAAATAATACATTTATGGTTTTTAGAGGCTTATAAAGAAACTAAAGAAATTAAAACGGAAACAAGTGATGAAAGGCAAAAAGGATTGAGAGGCACTCAATCACGCTAAGCTAGTAAACAGCTACAAACACAACCAGGATAAATTAAATATATAGCATTTGATTTGATTACCTGAGCTCAGTCCCCAGTTCAAACAGTCAGAATTCATAATATATATATTTTAATTACTGATATTTCTATTTGTGTCTGGGAAAATTATTAATTTCTACAGTTTTATAGCAAAAAGTAAAAGTTATCTATAGAACCACTTTAAATAAAACTCAAATAACCACCTGAGTACTTCACTTTCCATACTTCTTTGACTGGAAAGACAATTTTTCATATACAAGGACAACCTCCAGAAATGTGTTATTTGTTTTAAAGAACCAACATTACCACTAAATACCACAAAAATGGTTCTACTATTTCTAAAAAAAACTCAGAGAATTAAATACTGAAGTGGTTCTTCGTGTTTTTTTTATGAGTGATGGCATTTGAGAACCACTTTTGGTACTTAAAAGAAACTGATTCTAGTGTTTCGAAAAAAGAAATTCTTTGACCCATTAGTATTTATAGGGACCTAAAAGGGGTTTCTTCTGTAGCATTGCTCAAATAATATTCTGATGTCTATTAATATGATTTTGATGTATGTTTTAAATCCTTAAAACATTAATAGATCTTTAATAGATTAATAGATTTTTAAATGATGGGATGATGGAAGAACCACTTTTGGTTCTTTAAATAACAAATGGGATAAAAATAGCCTTCAGATAATGTGTTTTCTTTGGGGTTCTTCCTTTATATTAGTAGGTACAATTTTCAAGAACAAGTGGTAAATTGCTATATAGCAACATTTACCCTTGTTTTATAACATTTTTTTTTAAATACTGATCAAAAGTGGTCTAAAACGGCAACAAACAGGACAATCGTTTCAATGTGTCAAAAACTAGAATTTTAGAAGTTCACACAAAGCCATTAATTTTCTCTAGTGAATCCAACAAAAAAATTGGTAACAAAAACACTACTCTTCTTTCACTGCGAATATCTTGTACAAATCCAACAATCTACTCAGACTCAAAACCCCAACGCTATCAGGAGAAAAAAAAAGAAATTTCAGGATAAAATTCTACACTGTGAAATTTAAACACGAATCCGTTTGGCGTTTAAAACGAATATAACAACACCTTAATATACAGCTCTGGAAAAAAACGAGAGCACTTAAAAATGATGAGTTTCTTTGATTTTACCAAATTAAAAACCTCTGGAATAAAATCAAGAGGAAGATGGATGATCACAAACCATCAAACCACCAAACTGAACTGCTTGAATTTTTGCACCAGGAGTAAAGCAGCATAAAGTTATCCAAAAGCAGTGTGCAAGACTGGTGGAGGAGAACATGATGCCAAGATGCATGAAAAACAACTGTGATTAAAAACCAGGATTATTCCACCAAATATTGATTATTTCTGAACTCTTAAAACTTTATGAATATGAACTTGTTTTCTTTGCATTATCTGAGGTCTGAAAACTTTGCATCTTTTTAATATTTTTTTTTATTATTTCAGGCTATTATTTCTCATTTTCTGTAAATAAATGCTCTAAATGAGAATATTTTTATTTGGAATTTGGGAGAAATGTTGTCTGTAGTTTATAGAATAAAACAACAATGTTCATTTTACTCAAACATAAACCTATAAATAGCTAAATCAGAGAAACTGATTCAGAAACTGAAGTGATCTCTTCATTTTTTACAGAGCTGTATTCTCAGAAATTACACTATATGGTTCTAAGTCACTGGTTCTTATGTTATTTGGAGGTTCTTCGCTAAAAGGTTTGTTGGTCTATTAGTGCATCATTCTGAGCTTTACTTTAAACACTGTAGGCTGTTTGATGGTGAATGGAAAGGTAATAATACATATGTACAATAAACTTCATTTATTTGTTTATTTAAGTAATTATATCACATCAGGGTCATCATGGTCTAGTTGGTCAAACACATTTACCATTTTAAAGTTTCCAGCTCTGTAGAAAGTTTACCAGCAGCTGATTTTAGAAGAAACTATAAACAATAGGCAGGAGAAAAGGTCTGTAAAAGTTTGGACACACCTTTTCCTGTAATGTTTTTAATTTTATATAATTTTTCTACATAGTAAATGAATAGTGAAGTGATCTATCAGATTATGAAGGAACACATAAGGAATCATGTAGTAACTTAAAAACAGTGTTAAACAAACTAAAATACTCTGTGAACAAGCACTTAAACTCTTGTTCTTCCTTTCCTGAGGTGATCCTGATGAGTGCCAGTTCCATCATATTAATATTTTTTGATGGTTTTTGCAGTCACTTAATTTGAGGAAACATTAAAGAAATTTTAATAATTTAACGATTTAAGTTTTTTAAGACATTCTAGTAATTAACTCTTGATGAGTTCAGCACAGCTGTTAACTGAAAGCCTGAATTCCAGGAGACTCTACCTCATAAAACTGACTGAGAAAATCCAGCCAAGAAAAAGCAAGAGCTATTCTGAAGAATCTAAAATCTAAAACATATTCTAGCTTGTTTAACACTTTTTTGTTTACTAAATAATTCTATATATTTTTCTTCATAGTTTGGATTAGTTCAGTATTAATCTATAATGTAGAACAATTTAAAATAATAATAATAATAATAAAAAAACACTGAATTTAAGGTGTGTCCAAACTTTTGACTGGTACTGTATTTGTCATTAACATTTTTTCTGAAAACCTGTAAAAATAGGTTCAATACTTTCTTTAACTCCCAGGTAAACAGTTAAACCGGCTCTAATCCAGACTTCAGACCAGCTGTTTGTGCACTGTGGATGTAATTTTATGTAATTTTATTTTTTGGTTGTAACTGATAAGGTTGGATTTAGTAAAGAATCGAGTTCCAAAACAAATCGTACACCTCAACTCTTCCTGATAAAGGATGGGTTAAGGACATCAGCTATCAGACAAAATCAGATAAAAGTTTGTTAGCGCTTTACAGAAGATATTAAATAATAAAGAAGAAGAAAAAAATAGACTGAATTAACAACAAAACCAAACAAAAAGTAGATTTTCTACAAACGATTGTACATCTTTGGAGCTCCACTGCCCTCAGATAAAAAAGAGAGCAAGAAAAAAAGAATCAGTGGAAAGGACTATGGCTGCGTTCACACAGCAGTGTGAAAAAAATAAAGTGGCCAAAAATGATATTTTTGGTTACATTTTTTTGGTTGCAGATGTGTTTTTCCGTGGCAATGTGAACAGTAAAAACAACAAAAGTTTTTTTTTTTAAGTTTCAGTTCTGTTTTCAATGATCACTTCATTAAAAAACGTTTTTGTTTAAATTAGTAAAAATATTAAATAATTTATAACATCAAATTTTTTGACCAAAAATTTTTTTTTGGTAATTTTGACTAGAAATGTTAATTTCAGTGCTTCAGGCTTTTTTTCCTCTTCTGCTTCACGTAAACGTCTCATGAAATCAACTGTTGTGGACCTTCAGACTGAGGAGTCACATTACCGACAAAGTGGGTTTTAAAAATGGGGACCAAAATTTTAAAGCTAAGAATATGAATCTAAATATGAAAAATGGGTTGTTTACACCCATTTACACCCACTTTTGAGTTCTTCTTTTACATTAGTAAGTGAAATGTAAAAGCTGCATAAAATCTGATGAAATTAACGTATTGGAAATATATATAAACAATATCAGTACCACATTTGGACCAAATCGGGATTGAAAAAATCAGATTCAGTATGTTTTTTTTTCTGTTCACACTGCCACACTCATACAACACATCTGCATCATATATAACCCCTTTCAAAATAAAGGCAAATAATATTAGAAGTCTCATATCGTAACCACATTGTAGCTTCTGCAGCGTCAAAGAAAAATATAAAAAGCTTAAAAAAATTACGTTTAAAGAAACGGCAAAAACAGGAAAACAAAAAGTGGGCGTGTCCAAATAAAGATCGTAAACTAGCTCCTGAGATGCTGGAGAAAATAAAACCGAAACTTCACGTGAAGCGAATGCTGCTCTTTAGCGTATGAGCTTCAGTTTAGGAGCGTAAACTGTTCAGACTGTCAGAAATAAATCACATTAAATATATTACAGTGTGAACAGACTAAAAGAGAAATCGAATTTGGGATAATCGTACGTTTACTGTGTGAACGAAGCGCAAGGAATGCTGGGAACTCTGGGTGATGCTTTGAGGAGGAATCAGGAGAAGATATGAAAGAAGAAGCCCTTCAGATCTGAGTGAAGGCCTATCTCAACAAATAAACAGTCCTTAACACACACACACACACACACACACACACACACACACACACACACACACACTTCGTCGTACAGAAAGCTCAGCAACTGTTCGGAAACTCCGAAACCGTTCTCGCCTCTTCTCCTCTTGCATAGCTCAGGCCAGGGTCGCTGAGTAAGCTCCCACAGGCGGAATGGCGATTAAAGAAAAAGGGGGCGGGGTTTAAAAGTCCAAGCTCCGCCCCTCCCCCACAGTGACATCACAATCACAAGGCGGGGTCTCTCTGTCGCTCTCGGCCATTCGACGTCTTCTTGACCTTCGAGATTCCCTCCAGCGCCCCCGACTCCGTAACCCTGCGCAGAGAAAAAATACACAATATATTTATTAATTACATCATAATAAATAATAATCATAAATCATAATAATAAATCACATTAAATATATTGCAGTGTTAACAGACTAAAAGAAAAATCTAATTGGTCCAAATTAAAGTTTTCTGTGTGAACGTAGAGCAAGGAATGATGGGAAGGCTGGACTTTTTAACATCATAAAGAGCCAAACCAAAACTGGAACCACTGGAGATGTGGCGCCCCCGGTGGCCACATGCGAATACCTCACATAAGAAACACAATGGGGTTACAATGTAAGCTCATTGCCAATATTAATGAAAACCTACTTTTCTTTTTTTCATTTTCTGACAAAAATTTGCATTTTACTGTCATTCAGATTACTTAATTAAGTCAAACTTGCTGCATAGTGACTCAACACCAAGATCACTGGTTTGTTCTCATGCTAACAGCCCAAAGTTATACGTTAACGATGTTATTTAACAGTGCACACTCTAAACTGTGCTCTATAAAATGAGATAAACCCCATCCAGACAGGATTAGTTTCTCAGGGGGTTCTGGGTAATTTTCTCTTTTATGTATTTTTTTTTATCCTCTGTGATTTTATTCCCGTCCAGAATGATCATGTAGGTGTTTTTCTCAGACGTCCTCTGAGAAAATTACAGGCTGAATTATCTACTGTTTTTCTCTGAACTCTGTGCTCCTCCGGTAATTTTAGTCCCGTCCGGACGCTCATCTCTGAGTTTCGTCTCCTCGCCTTTAATAAAATAGATATTTGTCCACTGCCGCGCACCGTAATTACACTTTGGGCGCGCCACGGTTTCCACGGAGATCCACGTTAAAAAAACACAACAGTGGAAAGTGGAAATGGAGGAGCTACTGAACACTGCGATGAGGTCATGTGACCGAGAAAAACTAAAGCCTAAAAACTTTTTTATAATTGCAGTCCGGATGCAAGAGTTTTATGACTAAAGAGTAGAAGTGTGAAATATATTTTTCACAGACGTCAGATAGAAATTTATAGTGTGTGTAAACAGTATCTTACACTTCGTCCATCTCCAGGTCCTCCTCGTCCTGAGGAAGCTGCAGGTACGGGTTGTTGGACGCCGGCCGGAACTTAAAGCCCGTCAACACGAAGAACACCAGCGTCGAGACCTCGATCAGAAACTACAGACAGAGAGACGTATAAAGACTGTAGCGTTATAGTTATAATTGTAATACAAATAGCTAAAAAAATATATTTTAAATTGTATTAACAGGAGTAAAATATGTCTCACCTCCTGACACCACTGCCACTGGAAGGGCACTGTGACCTTCAGCAGGATGGCAATAATCCTGGTGAAGTAGATATAACACACAATCTACACACACACACACACACACACACACACACACACAAACACAACACACACAGAAAATATAATGATTAAGAAATATATGATTATTATAATAAATTAGTATTTTAATCTTCAGTTTAATATTTTATTAAACGATTCAGTAACTGATTCACATTTCAGCACAGTTTAATCTCTATTCTAATTCATAAATTATTGATCAATTACACATAATATAAATATATATATTTTTAAAAAGATTATGTATACTTTTTTTTGTAATAATTTTACTTCCCTTTCTTATTTTATATTATTCTGTGTATTTATTTTATCTATTTTATTTTGTCTATTTTATATGTTTTTATTTTTAATAGCTCTTTGGGTGTAAACTGGATCGTGAAAATACATGTGATATGAATGAGAATAAATTCTCCTTGAATCCATGAATTTTACACGGCCAATTACCCAACCCACTCACTATCACTAGTGATGCTCCAACACCAGGGGGGTTAAGAAGACCAGGACACGCCTCCTCCGATACATGTGAAGTCAGACTCCGCCTTTTTTTGAGCTGCTGCTGATGCTGTAACATTACCGAGTAGCATCACAGCGCTAACGCTCGGAGGAAAGCACAGCGACTCGGTTCTGATACATCAGCTCACAGACGCAGCCTTGTGCTGATCCACATCACCCTAGGAGTGATGAGGGGAAAGAGAGAGCACCACCTACTGTACTGTACCCACAATAATTGGCATCTCTGTGGTGCTGCTCATAAGAGACACGGACCTGTTTTTCTCCGTAAAGCTGCTTTGTGACAACTTCTGTCGTAAAAAGCGCTATATTAATACAATTTAATTGAAAATTGAATATAGAATATAAATAAATCTGGCCACAAAATTATGACACACACACACACTCTTACCATCACATAGTAATGCCTAAACAGCTTCAGCTTCTCCAGATTAATTGCAGCTGAAACACACACAAACACATTTAAACACATTAATAAATAATAAACACAGTAACACACAACATTTAAGCCTAGTCCTGCTCTAGACACACACACACACCTTTGCCGTCAGTGGTGGAAGCCTCCTGCAGGTGTCGAATAGACCTGTAATATAAAAAATTCATAAAAAGAATATGTTAACACCCACTGAAAACACAGAGCACCACCATTAGCAGTGTGTTATTAAAGTACACTGTTGTAAATATACATTTTCTAAGTCATTACCTTCACTATACACACTTATTTAAGCGGCAGATATTTAACTGCAAATAAAGTAATGCATGTAATATTTCCCAAAATTGAATTATTTTTACATTAGTGGTGTCAATCGCTTAGATAATAACACTTAATGCCGTTTTTTTCCTGCATTTTTTGGGACGGAGACAGCAATAATAGTTTAATAGTGTTATAAAAGTATAAAAACACAGAAAAAAATACATCTTCAGGCTATGTAAAAAGTGTAAACTACTATAACATAATATAGTTTTCAGATGAATTGCGAGTGTTATATTATATAATCATATTATATATCATATTAAACATTCACTACATTGCCAAAAGTAGTGGCTCTCAGAAGCTTAGTGAATTACAGTGTGGGGACCGGACTGTGCTGAGGGTAAAGTTTGGCTGAGGGGGGATTATGTGCAGGTTGTTTTACAGGAGTTGGGCTCCATCCTTTAGTTCCAGTGAAAGTAACAATTAATGGTTCAGCAGAGTAAGGATTCTGAACAATTTCATGCTCCCAACTTTGTGGGAACAGTTTGGGGACCGTCCCCGTCCTGTTCCAACATGACCACTGCCTCAACCTGATAGAACAGTTTTAAGATGAATTGGAGTCAAGAACCAGACCTTTATGTCTCGTCAACATCAGTATCTGATCTCACAAATGCTCTTCTGGAAGAAAATTTACCGTAAACACCATAAACACACTCCTAAACCTAGTGGAAATCCTATGGGTTAAGAATGGGATGTACTTTAAGGTCATGCAAATGAAGGCAAACGCGTGAATACCTTTGGCAAAATAGTGTATATAGTAGGTAAATACCACTGCATTAAAAGTATAATTACACCCCTAAACCCCGCCCCTGACTCCGCCCACTGACCAGACGACGGGGAAGAGGATGGCTCCACAGCAGATCAGATCCACCAGGAACAGGATCTCCCTCCACAGAGCGTACTCGCTCGACGCCTCCTCCGTCTCCTCGATGATGATATACGCCACGTTAGCCAGAACCTGAAGAGCCAATCAAATCAAGCACTTCATTTATTAATAAATTCACCTTTTCATTAATTATATACACTGCTATACAATGCTATATCCTATACAACAACTACATCACTTTAACCCTCTATAGTACGGTGTTGACTGGAGGCAACATTGAATTTTTGACCCTATGTAAAGAAAGAGAGGTAACCTAATATTGATAAACACCACTTTAAGAGCCTGGAACCCCTATGCTAACCAATGAAAATGCAAACTACTGGTCACATGACCCTCTGGCAGTGCAACGCTGAATTTCGTCTATCTAAAACTGCAGTTTTCACAGATTTTTAGCCTGTAAAAAAATGTTGCATTCTTCATTGGTGAAAAAAATATGTATTTTCAACGATTTTGCAAAGTATATATTCATGTACATTTAAGAAAATAGCAAAACAAAAAAAGAAAAAAAAGTGCCTTTTGCTATTTTCTCAAATATAAATGAATTTACATGAATACACAAACTTAGCAAATATAGCATAAAAAATGACAAATAGCAAATAATTTTGCAATTTTCTTAAAAATACATAAAATTATACATAAACACACTTTGTAAACTTCTTTGCTATTTTTATTTTTTTGCTAATTTCTTAAATATACATGAAAATATACATGAATATAAAGTGTTTTTGCTATTTCAATTTTAGGCTTTATTTTAGGATATTTTTGTTACGTATTGTGATCTTATTATGTACCATAGAAGGTTAAGGGAAATTTGTGTTTAATTTTTTTATGTTTGCATTTTAAACTAAATCAGGTAAATTGGGTAGGTTACTTTTTATTACAAAACAGACAAAACATTACAGAGAGTTTAGTCTTTTGACTCAAAGTCTGAAAAATCACATTTATTTTTGCTGTAGTAAGATAAATTCTAAAATGTTTAAATATCGTGATACTGATTTAGGCCTGTCTACAATTTATTTATCACTCTTTTCTTTTACGAGAAATCAATCAACCAACCAATTAATCAATTAACTAATTAACTAAATCAGCTGTACCTGCAGAGGAATGACGATCATGAAGATCTTCTTCTCTTTGTCGGAGAGGATGTACTTCACGAAGGCGAATCCGGTTCCTATTAGAGCCAGAGTGATGAACAGCAGCGCCCCCTTCAGTCTGAACAGAGAATCACACCCAGCTATTACAACACCTCACGTCCAATCAGACCAAATACACTAATCTAGTTCCTGTCCCGTGACTTTCGGCAGGTCAGGGTTAATTAATCACACACTTACAGGTGAGTTATGTAGTACATCACCGCCCAGCCTTCGATCGGATGACCCTCTTTATTGATGAAGTGATAATTAATCTAAATAAGAGATAGAAACAGAGAAAGATCGTTATCCAATGAAAATACGAACACTGTGATCACATGACCACACAGCAGCCCAGACCCACATACTCACACTGTGGAACACCAGAGATATGGTTTTGGTGTAAGCCAGCGCTGCCATCAGCCAGTGGATTTTAAACACACTGTACCTGAAACAAAAAACACACACACACACAGTACTTTAATACACACCTGATCAGAAGTCAGTACTTTATTCAGTACTTTATTAGAGTACTGCTGGACATTTATCATCTCAGTACTGAGCGATTTCCTGTCGAAAACTGGAAACGGAAACTGTTTTAAAACTTCCTCCAATAGTCTACATGCATATATTAGAAGACCTGGTCCCTGGCATTGCTAAAGGGGCACTGAGTGATGTATGGGTTTAGAGGTGGGGGAGAACGGAGAGATGATTGGCTGAGCTGCTGCAGCAGAAGTGTGCCTCTGATAGCGGTAAGATGCAGCTCGTTGGGGGCGGTACTATTGATTGACTAATTTGCATATTGTGATGTTTCTGCGTACCAAAGAGTACGCAGAAACATCATCCACACCTAAACCACAGCTGAACCTGAGAGGAGATGCAGAGGCAGAAATTACCACAATAAAAGCGTTTTTTAAAGTTTGGAAATGTTTATAATTTTTAAGCAGGACTGATAGGTTTTATTACTTCAGAGGAACACAATTCAGATAATAATAAAAAAATATATTAATAATAATAATAGTAATAATAATAATAATAATACTTTATTTTTATATAGCGCTTTTCTAAAACCCAAAGACGCTTACAGTCATCATTTGTGAAAACAAATAGAAACATTACACAACAAGTGGAGACAGACAATCAACATAGTACGAGAACAGACAGCAGGGATAAGTGGTATAGTACATTAAACAGAGGGAAGGCCGTAGGCAAGAGAAAAGAGGTGAGTCTTGAGTGTAGATTTGAACAAGGAAAGAGAGGAGGATTGTTTGACCGCAGATGGGAGAGAATTCCATAGTTGAGGAGCAAGTCTGGAAAAAGCCCGATCACCAAAGCCACGGAGTTTAGAGGCTGGGACTTTAAGAAGTCCAGCAGTAGCAGACCTAAGGGATCGAGATGGTCTGTAAGGAAGAAGAAGGAGGTGCAAGATTATTTAATGCCTTATAGGTAAGTAAGAGAATCTTGAATTGAATCCTGTATTTAACAGGGAGCCAGTGAAGATTTTGGAGAACAGGTGTAATGTGTTCATGGGTGCGAGTGTGAGTGAGTAAACGGGCAGCTGCGTTTTGTACCATCTGGAGTTTATGGATAGAGGAAGAACTAATGCCAGCGAGCAAGGAGTTACAGTAGTCTAGTCTGCTGGAAATGAAAGCATGAAGGAGTATTTCAGCAGTGGACTGAGTAAGGGATCGTCGAATTTTAGCTGTTCTGCGCAGATGAAAGAATGCAGTTTTCACCACAGAGTTGATGTGAGCTGTAAAAGAGAGAGTGGAATCTAGAAGAACGCCTAAATTTCGGACTTGGGTAGGAGAGTAGGAGTTTGATTGAGGACCGACTTAGTGCTGATCAGGATGAGCTCGGTCTTATTACTCTTTAGAAAATAAATGAGTAGTGGGTGGGTTATTGATAGAACTAGTGCTAGGATAAATTTGGGTGTCGTCCGCATAACAGTGGAAGTCTAGGTTAAAGTGACGCAACAGAGGCCCAAGAGGAAGAATATAGATGACGAAGAGGAGAGGTCCAAGGACTGATCCTTGTGGTACTCCGTGTTTATATAATAATGAAAAATTCACCGTCATTGCTATTGCATCAACATTGAAAGACCCCGCCGCTGATATTGCTATCGATTAACAACATTGGATGAGTTACGTCACCGGCATTGCTCAATATGCATTGAGCCCTGCAGCAGAGAACAGGCTCATACGGTGGAATATTTACCGGTGTTTGAGCAGGGTGTACGTCCACACTACAGCAGCGGTGAGAAACATGGCCGCCATGCTGATGTAGAGACGAGGCAGCGGGATCTCAGCAGCCGAGAGAAAACCAGCCGGGTTCTTCTCCACTATCTCCACCTGCCCAAACATGATGAACATGATACCAAGATGCATAAAAATAACTGATTAAAAACCAGGGTTATTCTACCAAATATTGATTTCTGAACCCTGAACTTTCATTTCTCATTTTCTGTAAATAAATGCTCTAAATGAGAATATTTTTATTTGTAATTTGGGAGAAATGTTGTCTGTAGTTTATAGAATAAAACAACAATGTTCATTTTACTCAAACATAAACCTATAAATAGCAAAATCAGAGAAACTGATTCAGAAACTGAAGTGATCTCTTCATTTTTTTTACAGAGCTGTATATATATATATATATATATATATATATATATATATATATATATAAATCCAGAATAACTATTTTTCAGATATAGTAGTGTGTTAGTGTGCGGTGCTTACGTTGAGAGAGTACGGGCTGAGGACGCCGGGTCTCATGTTGCGGCAGTTGTGGAAGTTCAGGTTGTAGAGCCCCTGATCTTCAGCTCCGATAGTGATGTTAAACTGAGAGAGAGAGAGAGAGAGAGAGAGAGAGAGAGAAAGAGAGAGAGAAAGAGAGAGAGAGGGAGAGAGAGAGAGAGAGAGAGAGAGAGAGAGAGAGAGAGAGAGAGAGAGAGAGAGAGAGAGAGAGAAAGAGAGAGAGGGAGAGAGAGAGAGAGAGAAAGAGAGGGAGAAAGAGAGAGAGAGGGAGAGAGAGAGAGAGAGAGAGAGAGAGAGAGAAAGAGAGAGAGGGAGAGAGAGAGAGAGAGAAAGAGAAAGAGAGAGAGAGAGGTTATCACTGGAATCCTCTTCCATGATGACACACTACCACCACGATGCTTAACTGTGTGCAGGCTTTCTTGTGCATCAGCTTCAGGAGAGGCTACCTTCTAGGACAGGGCCATGCACTCTCTGTGTGGTCTGATCACTGCAGGATGACCTCATACTCATACCTTTAGGTTTTACAGCCAATCTCTGGATATTAAGCTAAACTCATGGGCTCAACTTTGTCTTTGGTGGAACCAGTGAAGCAATGTTCTAACGGAACCCGTCTTGGTCATTGTGCTGTATATCAGTTTCAGGGTGTTATTAATCTTCTTATAGCCTTATATACTCCACCTTTATATAAAGCACATCCTCAGAGAGTTCTTTACCATGAGGTGCTGTGTTGAATATCCACTGACACACCTGATCCTCATTCACACCTGAGACCTTCTAACGCTAACGAGTCACATGACACCACGGAGGGAAGGCAAGTAATTGGGCACATCCACAGTCAACGCAGGAGACCCCGCCCACATATCCCACAGGTCAGTGCAGCGTTCTATAGCTTCCAATACATGGGACATACTGTATATTATATATAGTAAATTATTTAACGGATTTTATTACTGAAGGTGAATGTGATTGGTGTGATTGGTGAAAGACTCACTGTGAAGTTGTAGGAGTTTTCTTTGAACTTAATCAAAGCCAGCTTCAGTCCATACATCTCCTTCCCCTAAACATGAGATCAATAATCAATAATCAATAATCAGCTGATTTAACTCTACTGATCATCACAGGTCTACCTACCGTCACACTGACGACTTCCGTCTCCACACTCTTCTCCTTCACCTCTTTACCAGCGTCTTTTCCTGCTTCGTCTTTTCCTGCTTCACCTTTTCCTGCTTCGTCTTTTCCTGCTTCACCTTTTCCTGCTTCACCTTTTCCTGCTTCGCCTTTTCCTGCTTCGCCTTTTCCTGCTTCGCCTTTTCCTGCTTCGCCTTTTCCTGCTTCGTCTTTTCCTGCTTCGTCTTTTCCTGCTTCACCTTTTCCTGCTTCACCTTTTCCTGCTTCACCTTTTCCTGCTTCACCTTTTCCTGCTTCCTTTCCTAAAAAGAGATTTTAACCTCATTAAAACACATATTAAAACACACATATATTATCACTTTCACAGATGATAATCCGGATCATCTGTGAAAGTGGTTTAAGTGTAAACAAGGGCTGAAGTTTATTTGGTTTTGTCGTTAAAGTGGACCGAGTGTGAAAAGGGCTTTAAGGTTATTTTAGAACTAATGTAAAAGCAGAGTTACAGTTAATCTCACTCTGTTGTGAAAGTGGATTGTGTGTGAACAGGGCTTAAGAGTTAATCTGATTCTATTCTAAACTGAATCTAAAACGGTTTTAAAATTGATTTGGATTTGTTGTGAAAGTGTATTAAGTGCAAACAAGGGCATATTAGAAGTTATTTTAGAACTAGTGGGAAAGTGGACTGTGTGGAAATAAGGCTCTGGAGTTATTCTAAACTTTATGTAAAAGTGGACTGTGTGTAAACATGGGTTTAGAGTTAATCTGGATTTTATATGAATGTGGATTGTTTGGAAATAAGGCTTTACAGTTTATCTAGACTTTATGTAAACAGGTAGATAACTCAGATCTAATGTGAAAGTGGAATGTGTGGGAATAAGGCATTAGAGTTAATCTAGACCTTATGTAAAAGTGGACTACGTGTAAACATGGGTTTAGAGTTAATCTGGGTTTTACCTGAAAGTAGACTATGTGCAAATAATTTATATTTATTCTAGATTTTATGTAAAAGTGGATTTTGTGTAAATATGGCTGTAGAGTTGCTGGATCTTATGTGAAAGTGGATTGTATGGAAATATGGGGTAAGAGTTAATCTGGATCTATTCTAAAAATCAGATGAATGTAAAAAGGGTCTAGAGTTGATTTGGATCTGTTGTAAAAATGGATCAAGTGTGAACAGTAGTTCAGGATTATTAATCTGAATCTATTGGAAAAGTCAACTGAATGTAAACAGTGAATCAGAGTTAATCTGGATCTGCTATTAAAATGATTTGTGTGTAAACAGGAGTAAATCTGAATCTATTATGAAACTGGAACGAGTGTGAACGGTGTGAATTTATGTAAATGTACTCACCCTGCGTTTTTTCCTTGTAACCTGTTAAGGTGCTGTCCTTCTCATTAAACGACTTTACCTCCACACTGAGAACAACAACAAATAAATTAATACACACACACACACACTCTCACACACACTCACACACACTCTCACACACACTCTCACACACACTCACACTCTCACACACTCTCACACACACTCTCACACACTCTCACACACTCTCACACACACACTCTCACACACTCTCACACACACTCACACACTCACACACACTCACACACACTCACACTCTCACACACACTCACACACACTCACACACACTCACACACACTCACACACACTCACACACACTCACACACACTCACACACTCTCACACACACTCACACACACTCACACACACACTCACACACACACACTCTCACACACACTCTCACACACACTCTCACACACACTCACACACTCACACACTCTCACACTCTCACACACTCTCACACACACTCACACACACTCACACACACTCACACACACTCACACACACTCACACACACTCACACACACTCACACACACACACACTCACACACTCTCACACACACTCACACACACTCACACACACTCACACACACACACTCTCACACACACTCTCACACACACTCTCACACACACTCACACACACACTCACACACACTCACACACACACTCACACACTCACACACTCTCACACTCTCACACACTCTCACACACACTCACACACACTCACACACACTCACACACACTCACACACACTCACACACACTCACACACACTCACACACACTCACACACACTCACACACACTCACACACACACACTCTCACACACACTCTCACACACACTCTCACACACTCTCACACACTCTCACACACTCTCACACACTCTCACACACTCTCACACACTCTCACACACTCTCACACACTCTCACACACACAGTGTGTACCTGCGGGTGTGTGGGTCGATGGTGAACAGAATGAGTGTATCGTCACTTTTGGATTTTAATAGAGTGCACGTCTCTGTGTCCTCCGCCTGAAAAACACAACACACACTTACACACACTTACACACAGTAACCTCCTTAAAACACTTACTTTACACCAGAAATGACACATTACACACTTTAAAATACACCTGAATTCATCAAAATCCACCTTAACAGAATGAATATCCACCTTAAAACTATTACATTAAAATAAAAATATATATACAATATATTTTCCACCTTAACAGAACTTAAAACCATTCCTATTCAATTAAAGTACTGAGATATTGCAACATATTTAATATCCACAGCATAACATACAGTTGAAATGAACTCTACTGTTTTATGTAATAACTAATATCAAATAAAACAATTTATTTTATATATTATAAATTATTTTATATAGTTTAAACTTACTGTATAAGAAAGAACTCCATTCACTCGAGACCGAGCCAGACTGAAGCCCACCTAAACACACACACACACACACACACACATTAAAATACAAAAATTAAACACACACCAAAAATAACACACATACACACATTAAAATCCAAAAAATTAACAAGCGACAAAAATAACACACACACACACACACAAAATTTAACAAACACACAAACAAAATTTAACACATTAACACTCCAAGAATTTAACACGCAAAAATTTAACAAACACACACAAAATTTAACAAACACACACACACATTAAAATACAAAAATTAAACACACACCAAAAATAACACACACACACATTAAAATCCCAAAAATTAACAAGCGACAAAAATAACACACACACACACAAACATTTAACAAACACCAACAATTTAACACATTAACACGCCAAAAATAACACACATACACACACTTTAAAATCCAAAAATTAAACACACATACACACATATTAAAATCCAAAAATTAAACACACATACACACAAAATTCAACAAACACACAAACAAAATTTAACACAAACTTTAACACAAACTTTAACACAAACTTTAACACACACACAACATTTAACACATTAAAACTCCAAGAATTTAACACGCAAAAATTTAACAAACACACACAAAATTTAACAAACACACACACACATTAAAATACAAAAATTAAACACACACCAAAAATAACACACATACACACACATTAAAATCCAAAAATTAAACACACATACACACAAAATTCAACAAACACACACACAAAATTTAACACATTAACACGCCAAAAATAACACACATACACACACATTAAAATCCAAAAATTAAACACACATACACACAAAATTCAACAAACACACACACAAAATTTAACACATTAACACTCCAAGAATTTAACACGCAAACATTTAACAAACACACACACAAAATTTAACACATTTGCACCCCAAAAATTTTACGAATGACAAAATTTAACACATACACTACAAATTTGACACTCACCAAAACTTTTACACACACACAATTTAACATACACACACCAAAATCTAACACACACACGCAACATTTTACACACAAATATAAAAAAATTAACACATCCACACTGACAATTAAAAACACAAACAAACAACAATTTTACACCCACAAAAAAAAATCACACACAAACTCTACACTCACTGTGGAGGAGTCAGTGCTGCCCTCTGCTGGGAGCTGGAGGGAAACCAGTTTAACCTCCAGAGTTCCATTAACAAAATAACCAAACGTGTTCAGATGAACCACAAACCGAGTCTCGTTCTGAGAAAAGAGAGAAAGTCACATTATTTTAAAATACTCTGCTCTGATTGGACAGAAAAAAATAAATAAATGAGAGGGTGTGTCCAAACTTTTGACTGGCGCTGTGTAAATATGAAGAATTAGAGTAAGACTTACATTGTTAACAATGTTAATCTTAAAGTTACACAGAGAGTTCATAAAACACCCAAACGCTAGAGACCACCCTTTATAATAAATACATTATTCATCTACTGTACGCTGCACCCATTACTGCTGAAACACAGAGAAGTACTGCCAATAGAATAGGACTATCAGGAGCAGATAAAGCTAGAACCAGGCCTGGGCTCTATAGAGTACTGATCTGTAGAGCAGTGGAGGAACTGCGTTCTCTGATATGATGGAGCTCTATACAATATTTATGGATAAGATGATAGATGATAGATCCAAAATATAAAAACATGTGATTAAATATCCAAGTATTTTGATTAATTAAGCCACTTTTACCATTTAACAAATTTCAACAGTGAGTACAGCTCATCATACAGTGAATAACTCACACAGTATTATATAACATCATTTATCATATTTATATCACACCTATAACTTGCTCATGCAGAATACATACACAATGTGTTATTCTCAATTAATAAATTCTGGTTAAATATAGTCGATTAAAAAATAGCTACATCACAGAACTGCAAAGATTGTGCACTGTCAGTTTGATAAAAAAACAAAAACAAAAAAAAAACATTTTTTACATTGTTTGTATTAAACTTAATTTCATTAAAAACTTTCAAGAACTGTAGTATTATGGCAGTATAGTTACTTATGCGCAGGAAGAGATGGTCGTTATAATCATAACTGTATTAACAAGAGTATTACTGTAGTAGTAATGTGAGTATGTGTAACATTTATAAGTATTAGTGTAGCATTTATATAAGTATTATGGTAGTATAGTTATACACAGGAAGAGTCAATGTCTATTTATTATAACAGCATTAATGAGAGTGTTAGTGTAGTATTTATGAGTATTAGTGTAATATAACTGAAGTGCTAGTGTAGTATTATTGAGTATTACTGTATAATTAATATGATGATAACTGAATTAAGAGTAAGAGTGTAGTATAACTGGTACTAATGGTAGTATAGTTACTCATGCGCAGGAAGAGTCGGCGTATCTTTATTGTGATGATAACTGTATTAATTAGAGTATTATTAAGAGTATAAGTATAGTATTGAGGGTAGTATAGTTACTTACACACAGGAAGAATCGGTGTATCATTACTATGATGATAACTGTATTATTGAGAGTGAGTGCAGTATTTATAGGAGTATTAGTCTAGTGTTGATGGTAGTATAGTATAGTTACTCACGTGCATGATGAGTCGGTGTATAGTTATTGTGATAATAACAGTATTAATGCGAGTATTACTGTAGTATTAAGGTGAGAATAAGTGTAGTGTTTTTGAGTATTAAAGGTAGTATAGTTACTCGCGCGCAGGAAGAGTCGAGAGTGTATCATTATTATGATAACTGTATTAATGAGAGTATTACTGTAGTATTATGAGTATTAGTGTAGTGTAATATAGTTACTCACGTGGAGGAGGAGTCAGTGTATAATTAATATAATGATAACTGTATTAACGTGAGTATTAGTATAGTATTATTGAGTATGAGTGTAGTATAATTGTAGTAGTATGGTAGTACAGTTACTTACGCAGGAAGATTTGGTGTATCATTATTATGATGATAGCTGTTTTGATATGAGTATTAGTGTAGTATTGAAAGTAGTATAGTTACTCGCAGGAAGAATCGGTGTATCATTATTATGATGATAGCTGTATTAATGAGAGTATTACTGTAGTATTTATAGAAGTATTACTGGTAGTATTGATGGTAGTATAGTTACTCACGTGTAGGAAGAGTCGGTTTACCATTATTATGATAATAACTGTATTAATATGAGTATTAGTGGAGTTTGAGTGTAGTATTATTGAGTATTAATGTAGTATAGTTACTCACGCGCAGGAAGAGTCGGTTTATCATTATTATGATGATAACTGTATTAATGAGAGTATTACTGTAGTATTTATAGAAGTATTACTGGTAGTATTGATGGTAGTATAGTTACTCACGCGCAGGAAGAGTCTGTTTACCATTATTATAATGATAACTGTATTATTATGAGTATTAGTGGAGTATGAGTGTAGTATTATTGAGTATTAATGTAGTATAGTTACTCACGCGCAGGAAGAGTCGGTTTACCTCTATTATGATAATAACTGTATTAATGAGAGTATTACTGTAGTATTTATATGAGTATTATTGGTAGTATTGATGGTAGTATAGTTACTCACGCGCAGGAAGAGTCGGTTTATTTTTATTACAATGATAACTGTATTAATATGAGTATTAGTGGAGTTTGAGTGTAGTATTATTGAGTATTAATGTAGTATAGTTACTCACGCGCAGGAAGAGTCGGTGTATCCGGGCCTGGGTTACGGACAGAAGGACCGGGAGCAGCAGCAGCGATACCCGGGCCATGGCTGAGTGTGAGAGCTCGGTCCTCGCGCGGATTAAACCCGCAGATTAATCAATAACCGATAAATTATCTATACTGTTTACCTCGCGCTGCGGAGCCGCTCGCGCTCTTCCGGACTCAGCACTGCTACACGTCACCGCGGATACAGAGAGAATACAGCGCTTCTACCGGCACCCAGCGGCGGGAGGCGGTACTGCACCCTAATCCTGACCAATAGCAGCGCTCCAATATACAATACAATAAAATATATATACATTCCCATTCATTACTCTGTAGAAAAGAGTATAGATACTAGAGTTTAATAATAAATACTTCTGTAGAAGTTAAAGAAGTATTAACTCAAGCTGTTTACTCTTTAATTAAAGAGTATTTTAAAAAGTACTGGTTTCAAAACTACTTAAAGTATAAAAGTTAAAAATAATGTAAGGAGAAAAAATAAAGCCATTAAGAACAAAAGCTTAGGCCACGCCTACATTTTTTTTTCTAAAAGCTTTAATGTTATATGTATGTATATACATATATACATACATATAAATATATGTTAAAATATTAAAATGTTATTGTTGATAATAATATAATTCGGGATTTTGCACTAGGCTGTTTCCTAGTGTTTCAGCTGCATATATGCTGATTGTAAATGAATGTATTTTAGTAGAATGTAAATACAATAACTAATGATGGATCTGCTTTTAATGTGCTTAAATGCAATAACGGATGAAGATGCTTTTATTAGACTTTATTCCTGTTTAGTTTTGCTTTATAAGGACGTTATATCTACTATTCTTTGGTGGGAAAGGGCAGTGTGTTACTACAGATTTTTTTTTTATATTAACTGAACTGATTTTGGCTGAAAGTAGCTTAATTCCACTGTTCGACAAAAAAACTGTATAAAACACTGATATAAAATATATGCAGAAATATAAAGTTTTGACATACTATTTTGAGATACCAAACTGTAGCCATTCTCGATATCGGTTTAGATTCTATAAGAATTGTCAAAAACGGTAGTGTAGTGTAATGTATGTCCAAACTGTTTATAATCAAAAGCTTAAAGCACTTTTTTAAGACAATTCTATAGAAAGAAGCTTAATTATAAGTATCGTTTATTATGAAGACAATAAAAGAAGAGAGCATGGAACAGAGTGCAATTATTTATTTTGCGATTTGTTAGGAAAAATAGTGTTTAATTGAAGAACAAGAAGAAGAAGAAGAAGAAGTACAGATCATGATATATGTTTTTAAGACAGACAAGTATTTGATTTACATATGTAAAAACTACAATATCTGCACCAAAATCACCAAACTGTAATCATCAGATAAAGTCCATATAGATCATTCCCAAATATATAATAATATAAGGTTGAATAAAAAAAAATTAGCCCTAAACCACAGCGTGAGATTAAGCTTCTATAGTTATTTACAAGTACTGATCCATTACTGATCCATTAGGGTTATTTCATCGCTTTCCAATGAAAACCACTTATCTCCAAAATAGCATCTTTATAGGAGAGAGAAAAAACCTTCTAAACTTTCAATGGAAGTCAATGTAAAAACGGTCATTTTGAAGTATTTCTATTGGACCGTTCATCAAGAAATTTTGGCACAATGTACGAAACTGTTTGTTTGTTCAAATTTTGTAGTAAACTAAAAATCGACAAAAATGGAGATACTCGTTTTTCATTGGACAGCGACGGTATGGAGGAATGTGTTAGTAGTCGGTCAGGAATCGTCAGGTGAAGCTAATTGTTCAGCTCTTCCAGAGACATCCGGCGGATCTTCATCACTATGGTCTTCATGGAGTAATAGTACCCTTTCCAGGTGGCCCACATGACCCCTGTGTAGGAGTTCGGCACGGCGCCCCATTTGTATTGGCCGTTGGGGTTGGCATAGTGACACGGCCAGTAGTTGTACCAGAAGCCGCCGCCGTAAGCGTCGGCGCAGCCGGCGTAGTCTTTGTCGAAGGTGGCGAAGTCTCGCCCGTTGTTGTAATACAAACAGTCACCTGCAGGGGAGCATCACACCACGCATCATTATTATAACACCTATAAAAAACACGAGATTAATAATAATAGAATTTATAATAAAAATAACAAGAAAGGGAAAAGTTTGTGAATGAACTTTAAGTTGGTGGGAAATAGCTCACTAATAACACTGAAAATTTTTGAACTTGAGTGCTAAGCTGTTTTTGTCAGAAGAGTGTGACAAGTGGTTGCTGTGCTGTTGCTATGGTGTACCAAGTGGCTGCTAAGGAGTTAAGGAGGTAGGCAGTTGCTTTGAAAACCCAGGTCATTGTTTAGTGGGTGCTGTGCTACGCTATGATTTAAAAAGTGCTTGCAAATTTTTGCTAAATGTTTTGCTAAGCTGTTGTTAAGTGGTTGCTATCATATCTGTGGTGGTTAAGGTGTTGCTAATTTGTTGCTAGGCAGTTGCTATCATTTCTGTGGTGGTAGCTAAGTTTTTGCTATTCATCTAACAATGTATTCCAAGTGGTTGCTAAAATGTTGTTAACAGTGGTTGCAAACATATTCCAGGTGGTTGCTAAGATGTTGTTAAGTGGTTGCTAACATATTCCAGGTGGTTGCTAAGGTATTGCAAAGCAGTTACTAAAGGTATTCCAAGTGGTTGTTAAGGTGATGTTAATTGGAAGTGCAAACACTGCCACACTAGGCAGTTGCTAAAGTGGTTGCTATGGTGTTTCTTGGCAGGTGTTACAGGTGGTTGCTTTCATACAAATATACACATACAAATATCTTTATTGCCATTGGACCCATAATCTGTGGTGATTGCTGTGGGCAGTTGCTAACATGTTTCAGGTGGTTGCTAGGGTGTTGCAAGCCATCTTAATAATGCAACTATAAATGCGGGCTGAGCTGATGCTGTGTGGCCACTAGGGTGAAAGTGTTTCTGAGAGGTGGCTGATCTGCTGGTTCAGGTGGTTGCTGGGGTGTTGCTTATGCATTAGTAGGCAGTTGGCAAGGCATTGCAATCTTCTGGTAGTTGCAACGGTTTTGCGAGGTGGTTCCTATGGTGATGCTATCGTATCTCTGGTGGTTAATAGGTGGTTGCAGTTGTCAATCTCAGTTGAATTTTATGGTGGTGTTGTTGCAAAATATATGCTACAGTGTTGCCAGGTGGTTGCTCTGGTATCTTCTGCGGTTGGTTGGATGATACAAGTGTATTACTCTTGAGATGATAATTCACAGGTAAATCAAGAGGTGTGATTGGTTGCTCACCTGCTCCTCCGTTGACGAATTTTCCGATCTCCAGCCTGTAGTTGCTGGATTCTGGTTGGACGGAGAAGGTGTTGTACTGGGCGTAGGAACTGCCTCCCTCAAAGTCCTCGATGTCCACTCTCAGCTCATACTTATTCGCATACGTCAACAGAAACAAGTTCTCCAGACCTGCAGTTTGAAGAATATAGTAGTTTAGGATTCTTTTCAACCATCCATCACTTCCTCAAAATCCCTTAACTTCCTCAACATCCCTTCACTTCCTCAACATCCCTTCACTTCCTCAACATCCCTTCACTTCCTCAACATCCCTTCACATCCTCAACATCCCTTCACTTCCTCAACATCCCTTCACTTCCTCAACATCCCTTCACATCCTCAACATCCCTTCACATCCTCAACATCCCTTCACTTCCTCAATATCCCATCACTTCTTCAACTTCATCACTTCCTCAACATCCCATCACTTACTCAACCCAATCACTTCCTTAACATCCCATCACTTCCTCAACCCTATCACTTCCTCAACATCCCATCACTTCTTTAACATCCCATCACTTCTTTGACATCCCTTCACTTCCTCAACATCCCTTCACATCCTCAACATCCCTTCACTTCCTCAACATCCCATCACTTCCTCAACTTCAACACTTCCTCAACATCCCATCACTTCCTCAACCCTATCACTTCCTCAACATCCCATCACTTCTTTAACATCCCATCACTTCTTTGACATCCCTTGACTTCCTCAACATCCCTTCACTTCCTCAACCTCCCATTCCTCCCTCAACCCCATCACTTCCTCAACCCCATCTCCTTAATGGCTTTATTGAAATGTGCATTAAATTCTCCAGTAAATCATCTAATCAATCCCTAATCAAAGTAAGGGAAAAACCTCTGGAAAACCCACCCAGCCAGTACTCTCCCTCCGGACTCCCGAAGCCGTTCTTGTACTCGACCCACCGTCTGAAGAAGTTCACACTGCCGTCCACTCTCTTCTGAATCACCTGGAAATCAGATTTTAAATCTGGTTACAGTCAGAGGAGCTCTTCCTAATTCTTACCATTCCCACAAAACCCCTGATCAGTTACTCACGGTCCACTTCCCGTCCTTGCGGCTGTCGTACTCGTCACAGCCCATATCACAGTAGACCTGCAGCCCGTCCTCAGGACCCGAGGGGTAGATGGTGTATACCCCGCTCTGCACCGAGCCGTTATTATAGATATCCTCACAGTCCAGAGGAAGAACCTCTATATGAACTGATTTAGCTGGAGCATAACTCACCAGCAGGGGGAGCACGAGAACCACCAGCAGCTGAACAACCAATCAGAACAGAAATAATAACAGAGAAGACATCCTGAGATGCACATCTAACATAAAATGTCAGTATTTGTATTCTTAGGCTTTTGACCCAAAATGAGACTTTAGTATGTTTTTTAACTTTTTTATTTGTTTTAATTATTATTATTATTAATTACTTTGTTTTATTTTTATCTTGTCTGATGGTTTTAGTGTTTGTTTTATGTTTTATAGTTATCTGTGTACAGCACTTTGAGTTGAGAATATTAAAATCACAAAACTGTATATTTTTTGTATTTGTGGACGTTGGAGACTATCAAGAAACATAAGCTTAACTGAACAGTTTAGTAGTTTATTATTAAAATATTAATATTAGAATAAATACAAATAACAATCCTACAAAATGTAATGGTTTATTCCATACACTTCATAGCATGCACAAATAAACAATGCATCATGTTTATATATTTATACAGCTCTGGAAAAAATAGTGAGGCCACTTCAGTTTCTGAATCAGTTTCTCTGATTTTGCTATTTATAGGTTTATGTTTGAGTAAAATGAACATTGTTGTTTTATTCTATAAACTACAGACAACATTTCTCCCAAATTACAAATAAAAATATTCTCATTTAGAGCATTTATTTACAGAAAATGAGAAATGACTGAAATAACAAAAAAGATGCAGAGCTTTCAGACCTCAAATAATGCAAAGAAAACAAGTTCATATTCATAAAGTTTTAAGAGTTCAGAAATAATCAATATTTGGTGGAATAATCCTGGTTTTTAATCACAGTTTTTTTCATGCATCTTGGCATCATGTTCTCCTCCACCAGTCTTACACACTGCTTTTGGATAACTTTATGCTGCTTTACTCCTGGTGCAAAAATTCAAGCAGTTCAGTTTGGTGGTTTGATGGTTTGTGATCATCCATCTTCCTCTTGATTATATTCCAGAGGTTTTTAATTTGATAAAATCAAAGAAACTTATCATTTATCATCAGTTTCAAAAATATAATTTAAAAACTACATTACAGCTGTTTACCTGTTATAATTTGTTTTACAGCAGAAGTGTAGCAAAATGTCTAAATCTAATCTAAGAAAGTTGGTTTATATATATATATATATAAATGCATTTTTGTGCTTGTTTGTTTGTTTGTTTACTGCATCCAATTTGTTGTTATGCAAAGAAAAAACATAAAGGAATAGAAGAAAAGAATGGACATAAATTAAACATCAGTTAAAATATTTATTATTAAGTAACTGTGCATTTTTATCAGTTCATCAGTTTGATCACTCGTCATAAAATTCATATTATGGTGAAAAGTAAAAAAAAGGCAAAAACACAAACTCACCATGTGTGCAAACATTTTTCTTCTGTGTAAAAAAACAAATAAAGAAACATAAAAACAGGTTTCAAGAAAGGTCAATAATAACAATAATGACCAACAATAAAGAAAAAAATAAGACAGAGAGAAAGGAATATAAACTAAAATAGAAACATTTAATCAAAATAGACTATACATAAACTAAGCATTTCTATAAAAAAAGTTTTGTTTAATTGCTTTTTACAGATGGTTATGGTGGGTCCTTTTATAAATATCTAATGGTAAGGGTTTTTTTAGAGGTTTGCTGCATACTGGGAAAAAGATGTTTTAGGAATTTTTTGAACTTATTTTTGTTAAAAAAAAGAAAAAGAAAAAGAAAAAGCTAATTAATTTTGGTGCATTTCTATAATTTCTATTAGTCTATTTACCATAACATTTTTATGGACTGAGAAGAGAAAATGTTAGATTTGCATTATATCAAAAAGTCAAAAAGTGAAAAACTGCATAATGAGTTTAAATAAGCTGTGCAGTCTTACCTGTGATTGCGGTCGTCGCTGCAGAAAATGATGCTGCTTATAAATAAACTGACCTTTATTTATATAGAGTTTAGTCTGCGTTTTTTCTCCTGGAATTAACCGATGACGTGAATTCCCCGCAGCTCTGGAAGGTCATCCTCCAGTATTTCTAATAGCAACAAAAGAAATTACCTGCAATCAGCAATAATGCAGCAGGTAGATGCTCTGTGTTGCACGCAGTAAACACAATGCCTGCGGGTTGCAATATATTGCAATATATCGGTTTCTTGTTTATTTTGTGCAAAGATTTTTTTTTTACATTGCATTAAAAACTAAAATAAAATTATGCATTGAACTCTAAAAGTTGAGGATCATGCATCAAGAAGATGACTAAAAACTACTGAATTTTAATTCTAAACAAAATTCCATTAAATCTCACTGAAATATCATAGTCTTGCAACTTGCTACAAACAAATTTAACTATTTAGCTCACTTTGGTCACCAAGAAACACTGGAACACTCAAAACTATTGTTGCATCTGTGCAAACTCAAATCAAATGAGAGTAAGGGCATTTTCACACTAGTGGTTTGCTCTAGGGGCATAATTTACCCTGCTGATAAATCGCTTTTTACACCGTTATCCAGCTCAAAGTAGCTCCACACTTCATTGCCAGAATCCGGAGAGTCCTGACATTTAAAACCAGGCATTAATAACTTAAAAAGTGCAGAAGAAGCTTATTAAAAACACTGTTTACATCCCATAATGCTACTAGCTTCAGCTCCGAGCACCGCTATCACTGTACTGATAATGGCTTAGACACATATATACATAGACTCTGCATAGTCTGCCTCCTGGCGTTGGCTGCTACGCTATGAGGAGTTTATGTATATATATGTCTATATTATTATCAGTACAGTGATAGTTACTGAAAATAAATTAACTAAAATAAATTAACTTTCTACTGAAGGAAAGGGCATTAATTTGTTAGCTGGGTTAGCTAGGCTATGCTAAGCTAACTGTCTAGAAGGGATTCTGGTCAGCTGAACTTAGCTTTCTATTCAGAATTGCTAGCTAGCTATTCAGTCTTTAATTCAGTTCTCAAAAACAAGGACTTTATCTATTTATCTGTATAATATCCGACAGAAGTGAACATAGACACGGGACGTATTTATTCATTTTATCATCCAAATTCCTAAAATTACATTTTGAACACAAAGAATAAAAATAAGACTGAGCCAACGGGGTCATCACAGGCTGCTAATGCCTATTAGGTGCCCATGAGATGCCATGACCTTTATTTTACATGATTTTATCAGAACATCAAACTTGCTGAGCATGAGGAAACTCTGCTGCTCGTTCCTGTATATCAGATCCAGCCTGCCAAAGAATTTATCAGCTTCAGATCTGTCTGAAGAAGGTGAGGACTAAACCAGTCCAACCAGTTTGCAGTACTTTGAACAACAAAATACAGAAGCGTGGGGAAAAAAAATACTTAAAAATTATGAGTTTCTTTGATTGTACCAAATTGAAAACCTCTGGAATATAATCAAGAGAAAGATGGATGATCACAAACCATCAAACCACCAAACTGAACTGCTTGAATTTCTACACCAGGAGTAAAGCAGCATAAAGTTATCCAAAAGCAGTGTGTAAGACTGGTGGAGGAGAACATGATGCCAAGATGCATGAAAAAAAACTGTGATTAAAAACCAACCAGGGTTATTCCACCAAATATTGATTATTTCTGAACTCTTAAAACTTTATGAATATGAACTTGTTTTCTTTGCATTATTTGAGGTCTGAAAGTTCTGCATCTTTTTTGTTATTTCAGACATTTCTCATTTTCTGTAAATAAATGCTCTAAATGAGAATATTTTTATTTGGAATTTGGGAGAAATATTGTTCATAGTTTATAGAATAAAACAACAATGTTCATTTTACTCAAACATAAACCTATAAATAGCAAAATCAGAGAAACTGATTCAGAAACTGAAGTGATCTCTTCATTGATAAATATATACACACATCCAGCGGTCCACTGTTGTGGACATGTCATGGTAAAATATTACTGTAATTAAAATGATCTTTCTTTCAATTAAAAAAAAAATTAGGACTTCGAAAGTACCCTCAAAGTGCAATAGCAAACACTATAAAAACATTATAATGATGAAACTGGCACTCATCAGGACCGCCCCAGGAAAGAGCAGGAAGAGTAAGAGTTTTCTCTGTGTCAGGAAAGGGGATGACCCAGGCAGGGAGACGAGGAAAACGGACGCAAGTGCAGGTAAGGGCGAAACAAATAATAATTTATTAAATAAATAACAAAGTAACAAGTAAACACATAACAAAGATAATAAACCAAAAATAAACGAGGGAGACTAGAGAACATAAACAAACTAGAGATAATAAACAAACAGGGAATAACAACAAGGAACTAAACTAGATAAATAATAACTAACAAACAAACCGGGAGTAAATAAACAAAGAAACAAACGAGGGACTAAATAAATACAATACTAAACAAGGCAGGGATATATACAGGGAAGGAACAAGGAACTAAACACTAAGCAGGGAACTGGGGAAACGAGGAATGAAACAAGAAACTAGAAAACATACACAAGAGATAAACTGAGGTGAACACGGAGCAACGACTAGGGCTATGAGACACGGAGAAACACGGAGAGACAAAACAACAGAGGTTAGTGCATAGACCGACGAAGGACAAGAGACAAAGGAAGGCTTTATAGCACACAAGGGAAGTGGAAACACCTGGGGCTAGGGGGCGGAGCTACAATAGACACAGGTGGAAAAGTACTGACAGGAGACACAGAGGGGCACAGGTCACGTGGGAATAACACAGCGACATGAGACAAGACCAGGATGTGACACTCTGTTGTAAAGGATTAGTTCATCAGAATTAAAAGAGTATTAAGATTTGTTTAACACTGTTTTTAAGTTACTACATGATTCATTATGTGTTCCTTCATAATTTGATAGATCACTTCACTATTCATTTACTATGGAGGAAATAAATAAAAATACTGAAATAATTTTTTGACTGGTTCTGTACATGGTTTGGAGAAATACAAAGACAGAAATGTAGCACGATACATTTAATACATGTTTTACTTTATTTTGTATTTACAATTATTTATTTACAAAAATAAAAAGAGAACTGGTCGATTTTAAAACGATCTTCAATATTATCTTCTCAGCCCACTGGAAAGTGAATTTCCTCAGCCAGATGCCGGTTCCTGTACCGGGTGTTGATGTTGTTGTTGGGGATTTTCTCTGGTCGTGTTTAGGGAGATTTCTCTTAAGGCAGATCAGATAGTTGTCGGCTGGGTCTATTTTTAAAGCTTGTGTCTCTGATTTATGAGAAAGACGATCATCAGTAAACTGCGCTGCCAAGTATGTGTCAGATAGATTTAATCTCTGATCTGATTTTAATCTGACAGAAACATTCAGAATAAAAGTCTAAATAAATATCAGACTGAGATTTATTTAAATATTGATTATAAAACTTGATATGCATCCTGCTGTTCCTGTTCTACTGTACAGAGAAGACTTTCTACTAGATTTGAAGATATTGAAACACTGCTGTAGTATGGTCTTTTATTTTGACACTGATATTTTATGTCACAGTTGGGGTTGTAATACTCCAAAATTTTAATATGGTGTTCATTACATTCCAGTCTTTTCACGTTGTGTTCATCACACTTTAATTTTTTGTGTTGTCTTTGGAGTCCAGAAGGACTACAAGACAGATGCCGAGCTGCTGATTTTCTCCAGGTTAGCAGTAAGCTTCAGCTACGATTAGCTAACGTTAGTTATGTAATGAATTGCAACCAATAGTAGGCCAAAAGAGGGTTAATCAGCTGGGAAGGTTTCAGTGTGATCTCTATTGTCTGGGTAAAAATGTTACCCTATTATCTTGTAGTGTTTTTATCTTAAATAAGGGTTAAATCACCGCATGACAGCTAAATTATTCAAGAATTATGTTAAAAAAAATCACATTTCACTGGATTTTCACAAATCGGGTCCTAAAACAATCTTTGAAATCTTAGTGTAATGCTCAAAGAAAACTTTTGGCTACAGTACATAGATAATCAGAGAAGACTGGACTGTGTGTATAGCTGGATATATTGTATATAACTGTCAAATTGTGACCACATTTACGAATTATTTCCACAAAGTCAAGATACGAAATATTTTTTTTTTGTAATATTTCATAAAAGTGATAATAATGCAAGGCTTGTCAATTTTGCAAAGTAGGGGTTGAGTCCCTTTGTAACCCTTTGTAGGTTCTATGGGTGCACCTTTGAACTGCAAGGTTGTGGGTTCAATCATCCACTGGCATCTTTAACAACGTGGAATGTCTTTATTAAAGTACACCAATGTTTATTTCAATTGTTCAAGATTACTCAGAAGTGCTTGGACCCCAATAATCACCACTTACGGCTACATTTAATGCTTGTGATTGCAGTGTGAATATTTTATTTCTGGTTAAACAGCTGAAGACACAGGTCTGATCCTCATGCTGATGAACTTTAAAGAATAATCATGTCCCTTCCAGTGGGACCACAGAACCCCCGTTCTAGAAGCGCTGTCATCATGTCCCCACAGGTATAAGCCATTGGGGTTTGATTTTTGGCAAGCCTGGAACCAGAAAGCTGAACGATGCCTTGCTGCACAATTATAGTGAGAAGCAGCATCCTGATCTCTATCAAAGGTGGTGAACTTCTGTCCATTGTGATACTCCAGAGAATCACCTGCAAGAACGAAGCGCATATAGTAGCTTTACATTAAATAAAAGAGTGTTTACCAATTACAGGGGTTGGAGAATGAAACTGAAACTCCTGGTTTTAGAGCACAATAATTGATTGTGGTGACGGACAGTTCTGGTGGAAACAGGAGAGTTGAGGTGAACATTGAATTCTGCCGTGATTTGATCAGCCGTGGTTTTATGTTTTTTGGATACAATCCGGGTTAGCACCCGAACATCCCTTTCAGATAGCTTCCTCTTACAGCGTCCACAGTTAATCCTGTTGGATGTGGTTGGTGCTTCTTGGTGGTATGCTGACATTACCCTGGATACCGTGGCTCTTGATGCATCACAAAGACTTGCTGTCTTGGTCACAGATGCTCCAGCAAGACGTGCACCAACAATTTGTCCTCTTTTGAACTCTGGTATGTCCCCCATTATGTTGTGTGCATTGTAATATTTAGAGCAGAACTGTGCTCTTACCCTGCTAATTGAACCTTCACACTCTGCTCCTACTGGTGCAATGTGCAATTAATGAAGATTGAACACCAGGCTGCTAAAACCTAAAATCTCACACTAAAATGACAGGTGTTTCAGTTTCATTGTCTAACCCCTGTATATACATGTTTTTTTATTATCAATTGTGTATTATTTTGTACCCCAGAAAAAAATGGTACATACTGTTGGTTATTCAGTATCTACTAATTTAGTATTTATCATGACAATTTTTAATTATCTACTGCACATTATGGTAGAGTTTTATATAATAAACATATAATGGGTACTGCAATATTGAATTGAATGTTGAATTTAAGTTGTATCTAAGTAACTGTGATTGAAAGTTCTATTAAACAGCACTGACCTGCTCCTCCATCAATAAAACCGTTGACGTGGAGGGTGTAGCCGTAGCTCTCCGGATCCACAGAGAAGGAAGAGTACTGAGCAGAAGCCCATCCTCCATCCCAGTCCTGCATGTCCACTCTCAGCTCGTACTTCTTCCTCAGGGTGAGGTGGAAGAGGTTCTCCAATCCTGAAACCAGCAGGTATATAATACTAATAATTAAATTTATTACTTTCCTCTTTATGCTTTACTACACAGTGTGCATCAACAAGTACAGATAGATCCATTGGTGGAGAATGTTGGACCTGGCATGAGTCAGGGATTGGTTGTTCTGGACAGATCCAGTCATCGGTTGTTCTGGAACAAGTCAGGCATCGGTTGTTCAGGAACAAGTCAGCCATTAGTTGTTCTGGAACAAGTCAGGCATTAGTTGTTCTGGACAGAGTCAGGTATCGTTGTTCTGGAAGGAGTCAGGTTCTGGCTAATTTTCTTTTTTATGTGTGTTTTTATCCTCTGTGATTTTATTCCTGTCCAGAACGATCATGTAGGTGTTTTTTTCTCAGACGTCCTCTGAGAAAATTACAGGCTGAATTATCTACTGTTTTTCTCTGAACTCCGTGCTCCTCCGGTAATTTTAGTCCCGTCTGGGCGGACATCTCAGATTTTCGTTTCGTTTCCTTTAATAAAATAGATATTTGTCCACTGCCGCGCACCGTAATTACACTTTGGGCGTGCCACGGTTTCCATGCAGGAGTTTTTATCACAGAGTAGAAGTGTGAAATATTTCCACACTGCATGCTTCTATTACAAACACAAATTATTGTTTTGTATCTCTGCGTTCAAATTGGTTCACTCACCCAGCCAGTATTCTCCATCTGCAAACCCAAATCCTGTCTTATAATGATCCCAGCCTCTGTAAAAATTCACACTGCCGTCCATTCTCCTCTGAAACACCTGGAAAATATAGATATTCTTATTTTATACACTGAGAAGGTGGAGACATAGTCTCTGATATTAAGGTGAATGTATAAATAATACTCTAAATGTAGGTATAGTGATATATTATACAGTCCATTTTTAAGGTGTATTTTTTTATAATTTACTGATTTTTATCAGAACTCACGGTCCATCCTCCTTTATCTGTGTCCATGTCACAGTGCACCCGGACAGCTGAAGTGGGTCCGATTGGGTAGATGGTGTACACTCGGCTGGGCTGGTTTTATCATGGTTATGGATGTCGGCGCAGTCCAGCGGCAGCGAAAGCTGGGATTGGACGATGACGGGGAGCAGGAACAGCAAGGTGGCGAAAACCTTTTCACATGATTAATAGTCAACTATAGCATTTCATTTGACACCTTCTAATGCTTCTTTCAGCTTTACTTTAGGGTGTTTTCACACCAGAACTATTTAGTTTAGTTAGTAACCCTTTCAGACCCTGCATTCATTATAATGGACATCATGTATTTTATTTACTATAAAACATTTTGTTGCACGTAACTTGGCCCTGGCAAGTTACTGGATGAGACAGTAGTACTAGAACCATTGAGGTAAAGTAACAAGTAATTTAAAATAATCATGTTTTTTTTTTTTTTACTGTTTAGGGATAGTTTATGAAATAAAATGCTCAATATAAAATATATAATATTACACTCAAGCTTCCAATGCAACGGAAATAAAAAAAGATATAATTATTTTAGTTAATTGGATTGTTATATATATTTATAGTAGAATTTAAAAGGTTTTTTGTGCATTACAGATTACATTTTTCCATCACTGTTCTGTTTGTGGTGAGAACATGAGTCTTACGTTGATCTAGACTCGACTTATTATTTTAAACGGCTGTTCAGGTGCTGTTTAACTTAATTTATTATCTTGATAATTATCACCGTTATTTAAAACAACAGTGTCTTTGCTGCTGCTCCATGCTACGCTGTTTACACACTAAACACTGTATGTGCAGCATTCACTGCTCGCGGCCACGCCTCTCGGTTTACTACGGGAAAAAGTGCAAAATGCAATCTTTTCACATTCAGCTTCACACTGCACACAAATATACAAATGTATATATATATATATATATATATATATATATATATATATATATATATACATTTGTATATATTTGTATATATATATGGCTCTGACAAATCAGGGGAGTCAGCACGCTTGCATGGTTTATTGGTGAAGATTTTGGTGCGCTTACGTTTTTTGCCTGTGTGACCAAAAAATAAAGAAAATGCTGCAAGTAAACAAACTTATCAACTGATTCAGACCAGAAAAAGGCACAGATGTCCAAATGCACCTTCAGAGCTTGTCTGAGCCCTGTAAAAGAGACAAACTGCTAACAGAGTATGAATCTCTAAAGCAGATAAACACATTTTAGCATCATGCTAAATGTCAGATGTTGGCAATAGGGGTTTTAAGTCCTCAGTATTGAGCTGTGGAGCAGTGGTGGTTTTTATCCAGCCTCCTGACCTTACTAATATTCCTGCAATCAAATTCTCACCGCAATGCTCCATAATCTCATATAAAGTCTTCTCTGGACTGCAGAGACTGTTACTCCAATTAAAGACCCTTAATTTCAGAAGAAACAATAACATTTCTAGCAGGTCTTCCAAAATATACTTTGTCCATGTACTGTAATATAAAACTCATTTCAGCGTAACGGCTAAAGTTTTCTGTTATTCTGAGCTGTTTGTCCTTTTATAGGCCAAATGAAGTCCATTTATCATCAGGCTGCACATACCTGCACTGTGTGAGAGTTTACACACCTGTAGCACCAACCCGTATCAGACGAGCTGACCTATTTCAACTGCTTATAATCAGTTACAAAGTCTACTTGCACTTTCCCAAAAGTCTATACTTGCACTGTCCCAACTTCTATGTTTGGATTGTCCCAAAGTCTCTACCCATACAAGTAAAATAATATATGAAAAATGAGAAAGTGGTAAACCCCTTTTCTTTAATAAGTTACTCACATATGTTTATTGTTTGAAGGTAAATTGAAAAGAATATTTATAAAAAAAAAGAAAGGTAAAGATAAAAAACTACTGTATAATAAAGATTTAATGAATTAATGCTTTTATTTGCAGTGTAAGAACTTTATACACTTTAATGAATGTTTATGGTTAAACATCTTAAGACACCGGTCTGATCTTCATGCTGAAGAACTTGAGAGAATAATTGTTTCCTTTAAACGTGTTCCACGTAACCCCAGTCCTGGAACCGATGTTATCTTGTCCCCACAGGTATAAGCCGTTGGGATTTGTGTCATAGCAAGACCCGAACCAAAAAGCCCCATGATTCCACTCTGCACAGTTGTAGCCATAAGAATCATCCAGGTCATTATCGAAGGTGGAGAACCTGTATGTATTGTGATAACTCAGAGAGTCACCTGTAAGGGGGAGGGCATGTTATAGTTAAATGTAGATTAGTGCAAAGAGTATAGTTATGGTACTGTATATATATATATATATATATGAAATTTTTGTACTGACCTGCTCCTCCATCACTGAATCCTCTGACGTACATGGGGTATCCATACCTCTCTGGATCCACAGCAAAATAAGAGTACTGAGCAAAAACCCGTCGTCCCTCCCAGTCCTCCATGTCCACTCTCAGCTCGCACTTCCTTAGCTGGGTGAGGTAGAAGATGTTCTGCAGGCCTGAACACCACATACAAACGTTTAGTCCAGCAGACTGTACAAACCTTCCAACAACAACAACAGCAGATTTTAATTGATTTAAATGAACACAGAAGTATTAACATGTGCAGCTGCATAGGGCGCTCACACAGGCTACGGTGTAGACAATGCTTGAGTTAACAAAAAAAGCATAAATCTAGGAATGTTGGAATGGAATCCATTCAAAAGTGTCCATAAGCTTTTGCCGAAAATTTATTTGGCTAAATATTTTTGGATAGAAGCCTGTAACTTGTAAGATATGTGTTTTGTAACCATGCGATTTACGTTTTTTGTAAATGTATCATACATTTGTATAAACATGTATAAACATGTATAAAAATGTTTTTTACCTTGAACTTCTATTACTGTATGTACATTATTATTGTAAGTCGCTTTGCAAAATGTAATGTAATGTAAACCAGCATTTGTGTAAAGGATTTGGGACCAACAATAAACCAAAAAACATTTAACACATGTCTATTAAACAAATTTATTAAGCTTCCAAGATTCAGCCAAATGTTTTTGGACAACAACATTTAGTCTACAATTTTTAGATGGAGCTCTATTAGCCGAAAAGGACTAAGGACAAAATGTAGCATATTTGCATTTCAAGATTTCAAATTTAACCAGATGTTTTTGGACACGGCTCCATTAATCAAAAGTATAAATATACTACTCTATTTTGCCAAATTATTGTGGACAGCAGTATTTAAACAGATTAACTACAATCTAAGGTGGCAGTGGTTTAAAGGACAAACTTTGTTATAGTTTGTGAATTATTCAGTATATTATTTTAAATATTCAGCAGCATTTAACATCCGAAAAATTAGACCGTTCCTGACGCAACAGGCCACCCAACTCCTGGTGCAAGCGGTCGTCATCTCACGCCTCGACTACTGCAATGCCCTGCTAACTGGCCTCCCGGCCTGTGTAGTAAAACCACTCCAGATGATCCAGAACGCAGCAGCACGTCTGGTCTTCAACCAGCCAAAACGGGCACATGTCACCCCGCTGCTCATTGAGCTCCATTGGCTACCGGTTGATGCTCGCATCAAATTCAAAACTCTTACAATCGCCTACAAGGTGATGTCAGAACAGGCTCCTTCCTACCTGCACTCACTCCTGAAGGCTTAGGCTACCTCCCGGCCGCTGCGCTCCTCCAATGAACGTCGCCTCGCTTTGCCAAACATTCACACAAAGCAATCCAGACTGTTCTCATACAGAGTTCCCCAATGGTGGAACAAACTACCTTCCACTACCAGATCAGGAGAATCTCTCACTATCTTTAATAAACTCCTGAAGACTGAGCTCTTCAAAGAGCACTTACTCTCCTAACACCTCTAACTAACTACCTTCTACTACCAGATCAGGAGAATCTCTCACTATCTTTAATAAACTCCTGAAGACTGAGCTCTTCAAAGAGCACTTACTCTCCTAACACCTCTAACTAACTACCTTCTACTACCAGATCAGGAGAATCTCTCACTATCTTTAATAAACTCCTGAAGACAGAGCTCTTCAAAGAGGCACTTACTCTCCTAACACCTCTAACTAACTACCCTCCACTACCAGATCAGGAGAATCTCTCACTATCTTTAATAAACTCCTGAAGACAGAGCTCTTCAAAGAGCACTTACTCTCCTAACACCTCTAACTAACTACCTTCTACTACCAGATCAGGAGAATCTCTCACTATCTTTAATAAACTCCTGAAGACAGAGCTCTTCAAAGAGCACTTACTCTCTTAACACCTCTAACAAACTAACTACTTCTAACCTCATTTCCTTCTTCCTCTCCTTCACTCCTCTATCCTATTATTCCCCTTTGTCCTCCTTTTATCCCTATCCAAAGATGTTTTACCTTTAAACTTATTTTACATAGTACTTGACTATTGTAAGTCGCTTTGGACAAAAGCGTCTGCCAAATGTAATGTAATGTAATGTAAAAAAGCTCACCCAGCCAATGTTCTCCATCCACAGACCCAAAGCCTGCCTTATAATGATCCCAGCCTCTGTAAAAATTCACACTTCCATCCATTCTCCTCTGAATCACCTGAAATACATAGATATTATATTATTATACACTGAGGAGGCGGAGCTACAGTCTGTCATTACAGTGTATTTTGTGATTGGACGATCTGGATCAAAACTCACGGTCCATCCTCCGTTATCTGTCTCCATGTCACAGTACACCTGAAGAATTAATGTTGCGGTTGGGTAGATGGTGTAAACGCCGCTGGGCAGGGTTTGGTCATGCTTACGGATGTCGGCGCAGTACTCCGGCCGCAGATACTGAGACTGTGCGGCAATGGGGAGCAGGAACAGCAGGGCGGTGAAAACCTGAACACATTATTAATAACTAACTATAACAATTGTATAACAATATTTATGACAAAGTGCACTGTATATATCTATAGCCGAGCTGTCAACCGTGTGCGGCTCGATTTAGGGCGTGTCAGTGTGTCTTTGCTTTCGTAAGAACAGGAAAAGTACACCTTGTACAAATGTACTAATTCTCTTAATTAATCATGGGTGTGGGTAATTAATTTTGGGCGTAATGTGAAATTATAAACCAATCAGAGTGTCTCTTGCTCATCATTCTCTTTAAGAGTAGATCAGGTGAGCTCTGTCTTTGGTGGATTGCTATTGTAACGGTGCAGCTACCTGGACGTGTTCAACAAACTCTTCTCAGCAGAGGAAACTGAGCTGCTGGTTGACGCTGTGAAGGAGCTCCAGCAGCTCATTTACGGGAACAGCAATGTTATTTTATTTACTATTCTGTTTATTGTTGATGTAAAAGTTGGGTTTGTGCTGCTGATAGACTGTTGGTGGTAGTAGATAATCTGCCCTGGATAGTAGAGAGTTACTACAACAAAATCAGGGTAAATGCATTGATTGTAGGCGAAACAATACATTATGAGCGAGTACTTCTTCTGCATATAGTGCAATAGGATTACTATAGGTTGTAAGCTTCTGCCTACAGAAAACAAATATACTGTAATATGAAACTCACCTTCATTTCCGCGTGATGCAGAGAATTTTTTGTCCTTCTGGGCTGTTTGTCCTTTTATAGGACATATGAACCCCATGTATCATCAGGCTGCACGTACCTGCACGTATACTGTGTGGGAGTTTACACACCTGTAGTTTCCACCCGTATCAGACAAGGTGACTTACTTAAAACAAGATGACCTAAGCCTTTCAAGTGCTTACAATCAGTTTTGTACAGCTATGTTTCACAGTGTAGGCCTGGTTTGCTGCTGGGAGGAATGGCTGGCAAGAAAGAGGAATGGCTGGCTGATTGGCAGGGTTGGAAGGCTGGAGGGAGAGAGAGATTGCCATTTCCATATTCATTATTTTAAGAATTTAATTAAAACACTATTAATAGCAGGTAATAAATAGTCTTCTATTCAGTTCTTATTTTAAGGATTTCTATGCATTTGTCCTGCATGGTTCTTGTCAACTCTTTCCCTCCTCCCACCTGCCAAATAACCAGCCACTCTCCCTTCTACCTGCCAACCAACCAGCCAACTCCTTCCCTCCTCTTACCTGCCAACCAACCAGCCAACTCCTTCCCTCCTCTTACCTGCCAACCAACCAGCCAACTCCTTCCCTCCTCTTACCTGCCAACCAACCAGACAACTCCTTCCCTCCTCTTACCTGCCAACCAACCAGACAACTCCTTCCCTCCTCTTACCTGCCAACCAACCAGACAACTTTTTCCCTCCTCCCATCTGCCATTATGTTACTAATCTAATAAAGAAAAAAGAGAAAACATTAACTGGGTATGATTTAAAAAGAAACAGTTTATTTCTTTGCAAAGAAAATAAGTAAATAAAAAAGCGGAGAGTTTTTTTAAAAGTTTCATAAAATCTTATATAATATTTACACAAGGTTCAGAATGATCAACCATTTGTAGACGGTACATCAAGATAATGAGAACAAAACAGAAAGCAATTACAGAAGCTTTATTTTGAGATTAATGAAACTTAAATTCAGAACGGCATTATAAAATGTGCCTAATTAGACCGTAGCCAGCGCCCCCTGCTTTTGTGCATGGGAAACCCAATCACTGTGTTTTGCGGTTCTAAGGCACAAGCCTGATTTTCATAGTGATGGTCTTCAGCCCGTACTCATAGCCTTTCCATTGATACCACTCATTACCACTGGCGAAATATGTACTATCAAAACCCCTTATGTACATGCCGTTAGGGTTAGCATAGTGGCATGAGTTATACCAAAAAGCCCCAAGGTACAATTTGGCACAGTTAGCTGATGTTGAATCCTGATCTCTGTCCATTGTGGAAAACTTCTGTCCATTGTTGTAGGAAAGTGCATCACCTGGAAGGAAAAGATAAACACAAAAAATAAACATAAAAAAAAGATAAACATCTCACAACTTTTATAGGTGTGGGCATTTCCAAGCCTTCATGATCTTTGCACTTTCAGAATGTCAGTGGAACTCACCAGCCCCTCCATCGATGAAGCCGCCAATATTCAGTTGATAGCCAGTAGTTTCAGAGCCAACGGAGAAGGAGCTGTAGAGGGCGTAAACCTTCATCCCTTCAAAGTCCTCCAGGTCCACTCTCAGCTGATAGTTCCTCTTGTGCGTCAGCAGGAAGAGGTTCTCCAGCCCTGCAGGTGTGCAGATGTACATGATTAGGTATGCAACATTAGGAAATGCTAACAATACAGCAGTTAGAATTAGCTTGGATCAATGCTAGTTCTAATTCCCAGGGACCTCCATCCTGGATTTAAGATGAGACTGAGATAGTTAGGAATAAAGGTTCTACAGATTCCATATAGATCATCCAGCAGAACATTTACCCACAGATGTTGCTTCAGCTTGACATGTAGATCCTGCTCTACACTTGTAGGTTGAAGCTGAAGCCCAACTGCTCCATAAATACCGGATGGATAAATGCCCTTGCTGTGTGTGGATAAGCTTTTCCTTGCAGAAAAATGCTGCTATCAGATGGAAGTGCTGCCATGCGAGGCAGAAACACATGTATCTGCAGGATGTTCTGCACAGATCACTGAGATCACTGTTAATGTTTCTACTATCACTACTAGGAGTAACTGACTGTCACTGTATGAGATGATTCTTAGATCATCAATCACACCAGCAGTTTACAGTGTGAACTCTTCAGTCCACACCAGCAGTTTACAGTGAGAACTCTTCAGTCCACACCAGCAGTTTACACTGTGAACTCTTCAGTCCACACCAGCAGTTTACAGTGTGAACTCTTCAGTCCACACCAGCAGTTTACAGTTTACAGTGTGAACTCTTCAATCCACACCAGCAGTTTACAGTGTGAACTCTTCAGTCCACACCAGCAGTTTACACTGTGAACTAGTCCAGTTCAAAGGCAGGCACTAAGCACTAAGCACTCACTACGAGACTTCATACTCAAACCTGACACTTCTTTCAGTACAGTAATACAACCCTTCTAAAAAAACTGACAACTAAGGAGAATATTGTTGAGTGCATTATCACAAATTCTTTAATTAATGTTTATAGTAGCAGTCCCAGCATGCCTAGCTGCTGCTTTTATACACCTGTAGACATGGAGGAGATTCAGGAACACCTGAGTTAAATGATTTGGATGGATGAGCGAATATTTTTAGGTAATATAGTCGATATGGTGTAAACTGTAAATTTAAGACTGTTGAAAAAAATCTTCAAAAACCTCACCCAGCCAGTACTCTCCACTCTTGTTCCCAAAGCCATTCTTGTACGCCTCCCATGTCCTGTAGAAGTTCACACTGCCATCGATTCTCTTCTGAAACACCTGAGAAATGGTAATCATTTTTGTAACAAAAATACACATTTTTGTTGAATTTGATCATATTATTAAAATGTTTTTGAACATTTGCTTGACATTATTAAATTTATTCATGTTAAATGTCTTTTTAAACATAATATGATGTGAAAACTTTTGTAAACTCATATTAGAGACAGAAGTTTGAATAAATCTCTTACTGTCCATCCTGATTGCTCATCATAGCCTGTAATCTCACAGTAAACATCCACAGGACTGTCTCTTGTAGGGTAGATTGTAAACACGCCACTGCGCTGAGTTCCATTCCTGGAGATCTCATCACAGTCCTGAGGCAGGATTCTCACAAATACAGGAGCAGAGCTCACCACCAGGGGGAGCAGTAGAGCCAAAATGCAGTACATCTGAAAAACACAGACAGAATATTTTGCAACACTGCAACAATATAAAGGGTGCATACAAAGGGGCTTTTTAATGCATTAATAAAGCATAGTTTATCTATTTCTATATATTTACGAACAATTTATACCATTATTCAAAACAAAACATTAAAGGCATTAAAGAACAATTTCCAATACATAATATGTCTAGTAATAACTTCTTAATTAAAGACAATGTGCTACTAATTTAGTCTCAAAATGTTTTGTAATGTCTCATTTTGTAATGTCTCTAATTTTGTCTCAAAATGTGTTCTGAAGCCTCTGTGTAGACAGCCTTCAAATAAAGTGTAGCCAAACCTTTCAGGAGAATTATAGATTTTAGATTATAAAAGCTTATAGATTGCTTTTATTGATCTCTACAAGAGAAATGTATAACAATAATTTGACTAAAAACATCTAATGTACAGTGTATGCAGAATATTTCAATACACAGCCATGGCTAATGTCTCTTTATAATGAACTGCAATACGTTAAAATGTTTCAAATACAAACAATATTAGCATTAATCATATTTGAATTGAATTGCATTAATAAGAATTGATGACTTACCTGTGCAGTGTGTTGTATATGGTGCAGTGTATATTAGTGATGCTGGGAACTGATGACTTTGTGTCTGTTGGTCTCTTTTTAAGGCTGGAGATGTGACATCACATTTATTATTAGTCCTGGTTTGATTTGCACCTGATAAATCACGTTTCTGAGGAATGAACACGGTCTGCATTCCAGCCAAATTCTAAAGCTAACTACGGGAATATATTTCTAAGTATGAGGATGTTTTCATTCTATATACCGGGAACCCCAACATTCCCCTTCTACGATAAAGAACATAATATAAAAAACAACAATTAATAGAACCACCTTGCTTGTTTCATAGATAACACTTTAACAATAACACTCATATACCAGTATTTAAGACAGTAATAAAACATTGATAAATGGTTAAAAAGTTCCAATAATTATTACTAAACATTATTTAAGAAATAATTAACATTAGTACTAATGTTATTTCTGAAGAATGTTGTGAAACCTCTTCATTAACGATGATTTGGGACATTAGTTAAACTTTTCGTAATGCTAAATAATAAATAAAGTCTTAACTAGTGTGAACTAATTAAGAGATGAATTAGTTGTCATTGTTGGCACTGCTCGATCTTAATGATGCATTTGTCATTCACAGAGATCGATGACTTCTTGGAAACCATACTTTATTCTTTTACAAGCCAACTAGCTTAAATGTTCTTTAGGTTCCTTCAAAAACATATTTTGAAGGTTCTGCCCAGAAAATACTGGTAAGAAAAAAAATGTTTTTCTTAATTTGAGTCACCCTGTGGCTCCTGTAGGCCATTATATATGTATTTATTTATTCTGCATTTAAATTACTTTGATTCTAATATTTTTTGCATCTTGACCTAAATACGGTTACATCATCAGTTTCTAGGAAATAGGCTAAGACATTAAAAGAGGTAGGCTGACTCTTCAACTTCTCAAATATCTTGTGGCAAGTCCGTCCACCCTTCAAAGATTAATGGTAACAAGAAGTAAGACAATTAGTCTTACTGAACACCTAGCCAAAGCATTCCAGCATCTCTGCTAAATCACTATACAAGGCAGGTTGTTTCACTGCATTCCAGGCAAGACATGGGCCATTAACTTGGCTCCAAACTAACACCATCCTATCATGTATGGCCAATAAATAACATCAAATGACACAAAATAAAATCCCCTGCCCTGGATGACAGGTTAATCTGGAACCTCAATAAAGTGTTGCAATATTGGTGGCATATTGTGAGCCCAAAGGCATTCTATTAAATAAAACAAAACCCTTTTTGAGGCATGTTCCACCTCAACTACAAATCATTATGAGCTGGTCTTGCTCTCTCTGGGTGGGTACTGCAGGTGGCGCTCTGTGATGCTGGAAAACTGATATATTAATGTATAAAATGACCTAGTTTTGTAACGAGATTTAAAAAAATAAAAATCAGGTAATCAAGTAAAGATTCATTTTTTCATTTTCCCTAAATTTCTGTTTGTAAGGGGCAACAATTGAAAACTACAAAAGATGAAAACACATTTTTTCTTCACTATGCTAAATGGAAAATAAATGTTACACCAAAATTTCTGTTTTCAAAAAGTATCAGGTCGTAACATTGAACTGATAAACTGTGTCAGGGTTGACCCAGGCAGAGAGACGAGGAGGCGGACGTATGTGCAGGTAAGGTGAGAATTTAATAAACAAAGAGACAAGTAAACACGTAACAACAAAATAACTAAACAAACGAGGGAGGCTAGAGAACATTAAAACTAAACAAACGCTGGAAAATAAACTAGGAATAAACAAGAGAGAGAGACTAATGATAAATAAACAAGTAAACAAGAAACAAAGAAAACAAGAAACAGAGGCGAGCTAAAACTAACAAACAAACGAGATACTAAAGATAAACAAACGGGAAGACTATAAAACTAGGCAGGATAAACTAAAACAGGGCAAGGGAATAAACTAGGGAAAACACAGGGAACTAGAAAATAACAGAATAAACTGGAAGATAAATATATACTACAAACAAATAGGGAGGCTGACAAAAACAAACGAGGAAAACAATAAGGAACTAAACTAGATGGATAATAACTAACAAACAAAGCGGGAGTAGATAAACAAAGAAATAAACTAATAACTAAAGCTAGACAATGAACTAAACAGAGCAAGGATTAAACTAAGATAGACACGGAGAGAAACACTGAGAGAAACACTGAGAGAAACACTGAGAGAAACACTGAGAGAAACACGGAGAGAAACACTGAGAGAAACACTGAGAGAAACACGGAGAGAAACACTGAGAGAAACACTGAGAGAAAATCTGGGAACACGGGAAGACAAACGACAGGAGACAGTGCAAAGACCGACAGAGGACAAGTAACAGAGGAAGTCTATTTAACTAAACAGGAAACACACTGGGAGTGGAAACACCTGGGGAAGGGGTGGAGCTACAAATGAGACATGAGGTAATGGAAAATCACAGGCAGAACACAGGGGCACGGGTCACGTGGGACAACACAGGCACGAGGACAGACAGGAAACAGGGCCAGGCGTGACAAACTGATGATCTTACACTCTTATATCATTCTTTCTGCTGCAAAATTAAATCGCTTAAACCACTTTTTTATGGAATTATTGAAGGGTACCTTTGTAAATTCTGTCTTCTGTAAATTCCTCATGCAAGACTTTCTACTTTCTAAACTGTTTTCTGTTGGTGGTTATAAACAGACACTCAACTGGTTCAACCTGTTCAGTTTAAAGAGTTTGTTTCAGACCTGATTAGGCTTTTTATAGATGTTTTCTCTCAGTCTAATCTGATATGTTTTATTCAGTGTTATTTGTTATTTAAATCTTAAGAACAAAACTCACTGTATTTACTTTCATGAGGGCACATTATGGAATTGGTTCCTTCTAATGTTTCTGCTGTCTCTGATACAGTAGGCCTGTTTTTAGATTTAGATTGGTAGTAAGCAATTATACTATTGTTTTTAAAATGTAAGATATGTGTCACGTTATAACGAATATAATTCATGTTTGAACATATTTGTATTTAAATGTTATAATATATAAATATATAAATATGTTTTTTTTATGGAAAATGGTTTAACTGTTGGTAAACAAACCTTTTTTTTACTCAAGATTGTGCTTAAATTGTTCTTATGGCAGTATATAAGTGGAAAATAATACAACTTTTGAACAGTTTTTGGTTGCTTTAAAAATGATTTATTGATTTTTAAGAAAAGAGAAAATACAGTTAAAAATAGTAAATGACAGCTCACAGTTATACCATGTTGTTTGTGAAATATTTACACAGGAACAAAAATTGACTGCTTTTTATACATAAAAAAGCAATTAAGATTAAAGTTTAACCCTCAGTTAAAGAGTAAGGAAACATAAAATCCCAGCAGAATATGTTTGGAGCTCTTAAATCAGATCACTTCTTTGTGAAGGTTATATTATTATATTATCATATTAAAAATAGTCCCGAATAGTCCTCTTGTTTTTTTTTTGTTTTTTTTTTTGCATGGGAACCTCCATCACTGCACTTCAGGGACTAATATTAATATATGGGCCTGATCTTCATACTGATTGATTTGAGCCCATAATCATAACCTTTCCACTGCTGCCACACGTCACCAACGGCGAACAGGGACCCGTCACGCCCCTTCAGGTACATGCCGTTAGGGTTAGCGTAGTGGCATGAGTTATACCAAAAAGCCCCGAGATAGTTTCTGGCACAGTTAACCGATGCTGAGTCCTGATCTCTGTCAAAGGTGGAGAACCTCTGTCCACTGTGGTAGGAAAGAGCATCACCTGGAAGGAGAAGAAGATACTGTAAATTTCACACGGTTTGAGCACTGTGGCTTATTTAACGACTGGCTAATTTATATAAAATAATTAATATTTAGTCTCATTGCATCTTGCCAGTTCAATCAAAACATTGCAAATCTAAACATACTGTAAATAAAAACAAAAAACCCTGTATTAACTATTACAAATATACAGCCCAGAAAAGAAAAATAAAAGATCACTTAAAAATGATGAGTTTCTTTAATTTTACCAAATTAAAAACCTCTGGAATATAATCAAGAGGAAGATGGATGATCACAAGCCATCAAACCACCAAACTGAACTGCTTGAATTTTTACACCAGGAGTAAAGCAGCATAAAGTTATCCAAAAGCAGTGTGTAAGACTGGTGGAGGAGGAGAACATGATGACAAGATGCATGAAATTAAAACTGTGATTAAAAACCAACCAGGATTATTCCATCAAATATTGATTATTTCTGAACTCTTAAAACTTTATGAATATGAACTTGTTTTCTTTGCATTATTTGAGGTCTGAAAGCTCTGCATCTTTTTTTTTGTTATTTCAGTCATTTCTCATTTTCTGTAAATAAATGCTCTAAATGAGAATATTTTTATTTGTAATTTGGGAGAAATGTTGTCTGTAGTTTATAGAATAAAACAACAATGTTCATTTTACTCAAACATAAACCTATAAATAGCAAAATCAGAGACATTTTTGAGCGTCTCTACTCTAAAAAACTGTTTTACGGTGTGATTTTTTTGCGAGAATAAGGTTTCAGTGTACCAATCCAAATCAATCCAAAAACAACATAAATATTACAGTTATACAGTAAAATCTGTCGGTTACCAGCCCCTCCATTGAAGAATCCGTTAACCCGCAGTAGATAACCGGTAGCTTCAGTGTCCACAGAGAAGGAGCTGTAGAGAGCGTACGCCTTCATCCCATCAAAATCCTCCAGATCCACCCTCAGCTGATAGTTCCTCTTGTGAGTCAGCTGATAGAGGTTCTCCAGCCCTGCAGATATCAACAGGGATTCTTTAATTTAAAAATAGCCTTAAAAAAAAAACATTTAAACACATAAATACATATGCATGCAAAGTAAATTTAAGAGCTATTTTTTAAGAAACTGAGGAGGAACATGTATGAAAAGACAACTACATGTATAAAGTATATATAATAACATTAAACATCAAAACTGCACTAAATGAATAAGGCCACAAAATTAGATATTTCACTTCTTCTCTGCAAATTTCTGCATTCACAGTACATTGGTAAGAAACTCTCTTTTTTCCCTCAGTGTAAAAGACGAATGAAGTGATTAATTAATTAATTTTTGTATGTATTTATTATTTACAAGCGTGTCATATTATTCTTTTTCTTATTATCTCCTATTTCTAATTTCTAATGTTTTCAGTTCCTTTTTATGCTGTAAATGCTCTGCTGCATTGTAAATGAGGGTGATCCTAAACGTACTTAAATAAAGGTTGATTGATTGATTGAATTGAAGCTTGAAATGCTTTATTACCAGTGAACACTTTCTCTTATAAAGTGCAGTTAATTAAGCACTAAATGAAATATGTTTGTGTGGAGGTTAAAATATCAACTAAGTAAGTTAATTGACAATTAATGTAACTATTAACAACAAAAAAAAACCCCAAGAAAACAACAAAAAACTTTTGTAAATGTATAAATCACTGTATTCCTGAAAAATATAAACATTTTGAAACTAAATTCACAGCTCAACAAACATTTCTAATTTAGGAAATGTATGTTTTATGTATATTGAAAGATATATAGATTTAAAATTATTCACATGCTTAAAGAGCCACCAAACCCTAAACGTACTTTTTTATTAATAGCTAAAATGTTTGAAGTAATGAAACATATCTGTCCTGCTTAATTGTGTTATAAACATTTACTAACTGTATTTATAGCAAGACCGATGTAGTTTGGTAAGCAGACACATTACAATATGCAAATCAGTTAACCAATCAATAATCTTGCCCCCTTGCTGACGACGGCCAACCATCTGCGTCTCACTACCGCTATCAGAGGAATACTGCTCAGCCCAATCAGCTCTCCCTCCTGCCCCGCCCCTAAACCCATACATCACCCAGTGCAGTTCCTAAACTACCCCTCCCATTAATTTGTTCTGAAGGTGGAGCCAGATAAAATCAGGGGGTTTAGTTACTCTTAAAGCAGAACTGAGAGAAAAGAAGGAAACAATGTAGAGAGGTTTTTATATTACAATTATTATATAATTAATAATAATATTGATCAGAGTAATTGATGACCTCACCGAGCCAGTACTCTCCACTCTTATTCCCAAACCCGTTCTTGTAAGAGTCCCATGACCTGTAGAAGGTCACACTGCCGTCCATCCTCCTCTGGAACACCTGAGAAACAGGTAAAAGATCACGGAAATGTTAAATTAGAGCTTCAACTCTATCTTCTGAACCTAATCAGCTTCATCAGCTGAGAGGAAAATTTGGATTTTTGGCAAATTTAAAGACTTTTTTGGAATTTTAGCTCCAGTGATGTCATAGTCTAAATGTGAAAATATTTGTAATCCAGTATGTATTATTTATTATTTGACCCTATACTTATTGGTGAAACCTCCCTAAAATTACAATTTCTGACCAAATTCTTGTTTATTTTTTTTTATGTATGTTTTTAGGTAGTATACCTCAGAAAAAGAAACTTATTAAAATTACCATTACTTTAAGTACCTGGAAACTAGCAATTATAATAAACAAATAAAAAAAGTAAAAAAATATTATTTACAAAAATAAAATAATGTTATATGTCATTTTTCTAGGCATGTTATAAGAGTGTTTAACTTATTTTCTACAGATTACATATTTTTTTCATACAACAGTAAAGCAAAGCAAGAAACAAGAACTTTGTCACTGTATAAATAAAATAATACATAGAACATTATAAAAAAAATTGTAATAAGATTCAATTTCTAAAATATACACACAAAGTTTTGCTGAAACTGAGACTAATGCAAATTAAAATATACCATATACTATAATATAATTTATTTAAGAAAATTTGCCAATTTATTAATCAAATTACTACAAAAAAACTTTTAGTCACATGGATTGGAAATTTTACTACGGTGTTACAATGTTACAAAAGCACAAGGACAACAAGGCACACAGAAGCTGTAGAAAAAAAAATAAAGAAAAAAAACATGTTAAGATTTATACATAATAAAGGTGACACAGCGACCTCTATTGTTGGGATAACTGTAGTTATTGTGGCAAATATAATCTACATATATTTTTAATTGATGGTTTTTTTTCTGATTAAAAGATGATTTTTTTTAATAGAAATGTTATTTTTCCCCCTGGCAGTAAATAATAAATGTTATATTGAATATGTTCTGAAATGTTTGCACCAATATATTAAATTCAGTAATTCTATACTGATTGTAGAGACCTTCCTAAAATTAAAAGTTCTGACCAAATTCTTGTTTATTTTTCAAAAATGTATGTTTTTAGGCATTCCACCCCAGAAAAACTTATTAAATATGTATTAAATGTATCCATGAATTCAACTCTATGTGCTAAAAGCCATGTACTGGGTAGACTTGATACTTGGCAATTAGCAATAATAATAAACCAATTTAAAAATATATATTATTTGCGAAAATAATTTTTGTAGGCATGTTAAAAGAGTGTTTAAATTTTTTTCTATAGATTCTATTCTTTTTTTTACTTTCATACAACAGTAACGCAAAGCAAGAAAGAAGACATTTGTAAAAAAAAATAAAACTTTATCACTATATAAATTAAATAATATTACAGAAAATCATCAAAATTACATTTTGTAATGAGACTAAATTTAAAGTTTTGACAAAGTTCACAAAGTGAAACTGAGACTAATTTGAATTTAATAGCAATAGCTCATTCTTTGAAAATCTAATTTATTTAACAGTTTTAAGAAAATGTGCCAATTTATTAATCAAAATACAACAATAAAATTAAAACAGCAAAAAAACAAAAAGACACACAGAAAACTAAGTAAAAAATTACAATATAAACATTAATACATAATAATCGTGATACAGCGACCCCTATTGTTCGGACAACTGCAAAAAAAACATGCACTTTTTGATTGCTAGCAGTTATTGTGGCAAATATAATATAAACATACTTTTTAATAGAAGTTTTTAACTTTAACTTTTTTTTGTCCCTGTCAGTAAATAAATAATTTTATTTTGAATATGTTCTGAAATGTTTGCTACACTAATATATTACATTCCATAATTTGAATTTCAAAACATGCTATGAAATAAACATTAAAGAACATTAAATAAATCTCTTACAGTCCATCCTGATTGGTCGTCAGTGCAGCTCATCTCACAATACACGTCTACAGGACTGTCTCGTGTGGGGTAGATTGTATACAGCCCGCTCTGCTCAGTGCCATTCCTGGTGATCTCGTCACAGTCCTGCGGCAGGATGCTCACGAGTACAGGACCAGAGTTCACCACCAGGGGGAGGAGTAGAGCCAAGAAACTGCGGGTCTGAAACGAAACGAATAATCAGGTAACACTGCCTACAAAGGTGCGACTTAGAAACAGTGTGTGTAATAATACTACAACAATACTCACCATCACAGAGAAAGACATGACTCCTTTATCTGCTTAATGAACTGCAAATAAAATGTAAAGCCAAATTTAAAACTTAATCACATAGGAATAAAAATAAAATTAAAAATATATGTAAATTAAAAATATATGTAAATTAAAAATATAGAAACCACTTCAGTTTCTGAATCAGTTTCTCTGATTTTGCTATTTATAGGTTTATGTTTGAGTAAAATGAACATTGTTGTTTTATTCTATAAACTACAGACAACATTTCTCCCAAATTACAAATAAAAATATTCTCATTTAGAGCATTTATTTACAGAAAATGAGAAATGAAAACAAGTTCATATTCATAAAGTTTTAAGAGTTCAGAAATCAATATTTGGTGGAATAACCCTGGTATCTTGTTCTCCTCCACCAGTCTTACACACTGCTTTTGGATAACTTTATGCTGCTTTACTCCTGGTGCAAAAATTCAAGCAGTTCAGTTTGTTTTTCAATTTTGGTAAAATAAAGAAACTCATAATATTTAAGTGGAATTTTCCAGAGCTGTATAGAAAATGTGTCATATATGTTACAATTGAGTTTTTTTTATATACTTTTACAACATAATCATATAGAAATATGTTAAATACATACAGTATTAATGCTAACTAATGCACAAATATTATAAAGTAATATAATAATGTAATAAAAATAAAGAATTTCGACTTGCCTGGTCAGAGTTTCAGTACTGTAGCGTATTCTGGTGATGCAGATGAAACTGGTGCCTCTTTTTGAGTTTGGATATCGACTTTTAAAGACTTTTAATGTGAAGTCACGTGTCGTATTTGTCCTGGTTCGATGGTCATCGTGATACTCATGTATGAGGAAGATGAACACAATCAACGTGTCGACTTTCTAGCAAAGTAATGAAAACGTCTAAAGTTTCAAGGAAGTTTCTGTTTCTGCACATTTTAAACCCAGACATGAAAAATAAGAATCACAGTGATCACATTCCTGAAGTGCTTAAAGAACAACAAGAGCTGTAAAGGTGATACCATGTTTCGAAAAGTGAAAGTCTAGCATCCAAAACGTCTCCAGTGTCTTCCGAGAAGGTAAGACCCACCATGTGTCCAAAAATATGTGGACACCCTTTCTAATCAGGCCCGGTGCAACGGGGCGAGCAAACCAATCACAAACCAATCACAAACCAATCAGGCAAGAAAACCAATTAGATAACGATTGATTACGAACTGAATGAAATGAACAATGGTGTGAACGCCCCTTTAAATTCAGCGAAGGTCAATACCCCGTTCCTGGGTTATACAGGGTGTCTATAATGTTGCTACATACATGGTTGCTATGGTGTTGCTAGATACAGTACCTGCTATGGTGTTGTTAAGTGATTGCTAGTGGGTACCATAGCACACCATAGCAACAACTTTGCAAAACCATGGCAACCACCTAGCAACACCATAACAACCACCTAAGCACCTGCTAAAGTTGTATCCCCATTTCTAAACAGATTCAATATGGGTTACACAAGGTGGCTATAACGTTGCTACATGGTTGCTATGGTAGATAACTTTTGGATAAGTTTATGCTGCTTTACTCCTGGTGCAAAAAAAAACATAATATAATATTGTAAAAATAAAATGAATAATCAGGTGTCCCAATACTTTTGAGATTAAATACAGTCAAACTGATTGAAGAACGTAGAACATAGATCGTTTCTCCAGGCCATACATTTTAAAATAGCCCTAAATGTCTCTCCCCGTTTAGAAGTATGATAGATTTTATGATAAAAACAGTCTCTTAATCAACTTTCCCACTTTACTTTTGAGCCTGTGAAAATAAACTGTGTTAAAGATGTGTGTTCGTAAATTCCACTTGAATGACCTACACTGTTTGTTTAAATAATAAAAAAAATGCATTTCACAAAATTCTGGCCTGGATTCACTCGATGTCTGCGGTTTATGTTTAGTTAATCCGTCCAGTAAAATAATCTCAGGCATGCAGATCTGAACAATAACTGCTTTCACACAAAACTAAAAAACGCAATCAGGAAAGAAATCGACTCTTTAGTGTTTCCTCACAGTTAGGAATGAAAGAGCTGACATCTGTGATCATCATGCTTTTTTAAATCTTCTTTATTTGAGGAAGAAATAAAAATATTGTATTTCCAACATTATTATAGATGTCTTTGCAGAAACGGCTGAATCTGAAAAGGCTTTTCATCATCATTAATAATTTATTACATCAGAATAAACAGTATTGCATTGTGGAGTCCCTCAAGGCCCAATCCCTGGGCCTCTTCTATGCAACCTCCTTATACTATATATATATATATATATATGGACAAATCCTAATAATATTAATAATTAATCAATTTCCACAGGTATTTTGATTGTTGATGTAGAGAATATCTGCATTTAGACATGTGTAAACAGGACCTGTTGATATTATTTAAATGATTTATCTTTTTATTGTATACTGATCTTAAAAATCTTATATAGTTTTTATGTTGGATTGTAGCCACATGATTTTGTCCTGCAGTTTTCAAAATATCAACACTGTTGAAAAAAAATATCACATAACACCATAGCAACCACTTAACAACCTGCAAAGGTTGTACCCCCGGTCCTAAGCAGATTCACAATGGGTTATACAAAGCATACATAAATGGGTTATGCTTTAAGGTTGCTATGGTGTTGTTAAGAGGTTGAGCTAGTGAGTACCATAGCACACCATGGCAATAACTTAGCAACACCTTAGCAACTACCTAACCATCTGCTAAGGTTGTAACCCCATTGCAAAGCAGATTCAAAATGGGTAATACAGGGTGGCTATAAGGTTGCTATATGGTTGCTATGGTGTTGCTAGGTACCTGCTATGATGGTGTTAAGTGCTTGCTAGTGGGTACCATAGCCCATAGCACAGCATAGCAATGACTTAGCAACACCATCAGAACAATCTAACCACTTGCGAAGGTTGTACCCCAGGTGTCTGCTGTTGCTATGGTGTTGTTAAGTGGTTGTTATTTGGTTTCGATCATAGCAACCATTTAGTCACCCTGTATTACACATCTTGCATCTACTTAGCAACACCAAAGCAAACACCTTGGGATACCATAACACACCATAGCAATGAATTTGCAACACCATAGCAACCACCTAACCACCTGCTAAGGTTGTACCCCAGGTGTTTGCTGCAGCATTGCTAAGCAGATTTAAGATTATACAGGGTGGCTAAATGATTGCTATATGGTTGCTATGGTGTTGCTATGGTGTTGATAAGTGGTTGTCATTAGCAACACCAAAGCAAGCACTTTGGGGTACCATAGCACTCCATAGCAATTACTTAACAACACCATAACAATCACCTTGCAACACCATAGCTACCCCCTTGTATATTCATAATAACTGCAGTTATTTGCTCTAGTGTTGTTGAATAGATGCAAGGTTATATAGTTATATTTTGTGGTTACTATGATGGCAACCATCTAGCAAGGACTTAGTCACACCATCGGAGGTGCTTAGAAACACAGTAGCAACCACCTAGCAACCAATTATACACACAAAAGCAAACATCTGGGGTCAAAAATAAAAAATCATACCTACAATCCTACAGCATCCACCTGCTGTAGCAACAGTCTAGGAAGGAAATGCACTGCGTCAGTTGTAAAGTTTGGTGCAGGGGGGATCATTAAAAATTTAAATATATGTGTTTATATGTTTATGAGAGGGATACTGAGGAAACCGTTGGCTGAAAGACCATATAGGGCCCTTAGAACACAGGTCCTGAAGTAATGATGTGAAACTCAGAAGAATCCTGCCTGTTAAAACCTTCTGTTTTTTAAAGAAATGAAGGAATGTATTTTAGCATCTGAACTCTGTTCAGAAATATATTGCTTTTAATTGAGAGGTTTTAGGCTGGTATGCAGTATAAGGAAACTCACAGCAGATATGAGCAGATAAACATGAACCTGTTGGCACCACGCCTAATGTTAGGTGTGGTTCAGGTGTAGTTCAGGTGTGGGCCTCATTAATGCTCTTCTTGCACTTAAAAATGATGAGTTTCTTTGATTTTACCAAATTGAAAACCTCTGGAATATAATCAAGAGGAAGATGGATGATCACAAACCACCAAACTGAACTGCTTGAATTTTTGCACCAGGAGTAAAGCAGCATAAAGTTATCCAAAAGCAGTGTGTAAGACTGGTGGAGGAGAACATGATGCCAAGATGCATTAAATAAACTGTGATTAAAAACCAGGGTTATTCCACCAAATATTGATTATTTCTGAACTCTTAAAACTTTATGAATATGAACTTGTTTATAGAATAAAACAACAATGTTCATTTTACTCAAACATAAACCTATAAATAGCTAAATCAGAGAAACTAATTCAGAAACTGAAGTGCTCAATTATATTGAAATGTGTGAAATGCAAATAAAAAAGAAATCAGCTTTTTTTGCATTGCTGGGATAATTTTTTTATTTATTTATTTATTTGTTTTTTTAATGTCACAGATTAACACAAAAGTTTTTTTTGAAGATGTAATCAAGAGACAACAAGTAGAAAGAAAAGGTCTCTGAAAAGGTTTTAAAGTAAAGAAAAACGTTACACATTTAATAAACGTGTGATAACGTTAAACGCCTCTGTCTCGTCTGAAAGACGCTTCTATTTGTTAAAGACAGGTCTGATCTTCATACTGATGAACTTGAGACCATATTCATGGCCTTTCCAGTGGTACCAACAATTTCCAATCCCATAATAGGTTTTATCTAGTCCCCACAGGTAAATACCGTTGGGGTTGGTATGGTGGCAGTTGGCGTACCAGAACCCGCCGAGGTAGGTCTTAGCACAGTTAGTCCCCGCATCGTCTTTGTCGAAGGTGGAGAACTTCTGCCCGTTGTGTATCGCCAGAGAGTTACCTACAGAAATATAGTGCAGTAGTGTTAGAAAAGTGTAGATATATAAAAACATTTCCAAAAAAATAACTACTTATTTCTAATTTACCCCCATTTTTCTACTAATTTATCTGGTCGATTGTCGCACCCATTCAGCTGCTACTCAGGTGATTATCATCCATCACTAGTGACTAAAGACCAGCACATGCATCCTCCGACACATGTGAAGTCAGACTCCGCCTCTTTTTGAACCTCTTTAGCCGAGTAGCATCACAGCGCTAACACTCGGAGGAAAGCGCAGCGACTCGGTTCTGATACATCAGCTCACAGACGCAGCCTTGTGCTGATCCACATCACCCTTGGAGTGATGAGGGGAAAGAAAGAGCGCCATCTACTGTACTGTACCCACCCAGAGAGAACAAGGACAACTGTAACTGCTCCGGCAGCTGATGGCAAGATGCATGACTGGGATTCAAACCATCAATCTACATATAATAGAGGCAATGCATGTATTTGCATTTATTTGTGTCAAACCTTTTAAAAGTGTAAAGAATGCTCTTTTTATTCATGTAAAAGTTATTTTAAGATCTCTTAGCTTCTTTATGTGGCTTTCTTTTAAAAAATTTAAAAATGCTTTTTTGCGTGGCATCTCTTCAAAACATATTTTTGCTTTTTTTAATATTTTTTTATCTTTTTGATTTTTTTGTCTTTCTTTTAAAATCTCTTCACTTTTTTGTGTCTTTTTTAAAAACCGTTTTGGTTTTTTTTGCTTTTTTTATCTGTTTTTTGTGTCTTTCATTTAAAATCTTTTTGCTTTTTTGTTTGTCTTTCTTTTAAAACCTTTTTTGTGGCTTTCTTTTAAAATATTATCGCTTTTTGTGTCTCTTTAAACATTTCTTTTGCTTTTTTGTCTTTTTTACCTTTTAGATTTTTTGTGTCTTTCTTTTAAAATCTTTTTGCTTTTTTCTGCCTGTTTAAAATCTCTGCTTTTTTGTGTCTTTCTTTGAAAATCTCTTCGCTTGTTAGAGTCCTTTTTGTGTCCTTTTTCAAATTGCTTTGTTTTTTTTTGTGTCTTTCTTCTAAAATCTCTTTGCTTTTTTGTGTCTTTCTTTTTAAACCTTTTTCTTTTTTTATCTTTTTGTTTTTTTGCATGTTGTTTTTTTAATTGCTTTGCTTTTTGTTTGACTTTCTTTTAAAATCTCTTTGCTTTTTTCTGAGCCTTTTGCTTCTGTTAAGATATTTTTCTTTCTTTCTTTTTTGTTTCTCTATTCTTTTTATTGTCTTGTCTTTTTTGATTACCTCTTGGAACTCTGGGATATGGAGTTTGGGGTTTGGGTGACAGAGATATTCGGGACTATTTGAAGAGTGAAACAGCAGATATTCAGTATTACTGTTCTGAATAAAACACTCTTACCTGCTCCTCCGTTGATGAAGCCGCCAATAGTGAGTTTATACCCGTTAGATTCTGAATCTACAGAGAAAGACGAGTACTGAGCGAAAACCTTCCGTCCATCAAAGTCCTGCAGATCCACCCTCAGCTCGTACTTCCTCCTGCGGGTCAGCTGATAGAGGTTCTCCAGTCCTGGAGAGGAAAAAGATTTACTGACTGAATACAACCCAGACAGACGTCAAGATCTCTATTTTAGTAAATTGCAGATTTCCCAGCTTGATTCAGGGCGTGTCGGTGTGTCTTTGCTATCGTGACGTATCGAAAGGAAAAGTACACCTTGTTTCACGAGCGTACACCCCCACTTATTACACACACATGAACACACAGCAGCACAAACCCAACTTTTACATCAACAATAAACAGAATAGTAAATAAAATAACATTGCTGTTCCCGTAAATGAGCTGCTGGAGCTCCTTCACAGCGTCAACCAGCAGCTCAGTTTCCTCTGCTGAGAAGAGTTTGTTGAACACGTCCAGGTAGCTGCACAGTTACAATAGCAATCCACCAAAGACAGAGCTCACCTGACCTACTCTTGAAGGGAATGATGAACAAAAGAGACACTCTGATTTTACATTGCGCCCAAAATTAAACACACCCATGATTAATTAAGAGAATTAGTACATGCCTGGCAAGTGTAAGGTTTACTTTTCTCGTTGTTACGATAGCAAAGACACACTGACACGCCCTGAATCAAGCTGTTAAAATGAGCCACTAGTTAATAAAAACTGTACTTATGTTTCTTTTTCTTTCTACACAGTTTAGTTCTTTTAATGTTTGTCGTCACAGTAAATCCTCACCCAGCCAGTATTCTCCATGTTTGTTGCCAAATCCTTTCTTGTACTTTTCCCACGGCCTGTAGAAATTAACACTGCCGTCCATCCTTCTCTGAAACACCTGATTTATACAAAGAACGTTTAATTGAATATACAAAAAAATCACAGTTGGATATTTTAGAATTCACTGCAAATTTACCCCAAATCTAATTACTAAAAGAAAGGATTGATTCAGTAAAAATAAATGAAGTAAAGTTTACTAAAAGAAAGGATTGATTCAGTAAAAATAAATGAAGTAAAGTTTACTAAAAGAAAGGATTGATTCAGTAAAAATAAATGAAGTAAAGTTTACTAAAAGAAAGGATTGATTCAGTAAAAATAAATGAAGTAAAGTTATTAAAAGAAAGGATTGATTCAGTAAAAATAAATGAAGTAAAGCTTTTATTAAAAGAAAGGATTGATTCAGTAAAAATAAATGAAGTAAAGTTTAATAAAAGAAAGGATTGAGTCAGTAAAAATAAATGAAGTAAAGTTTACTAAAAGAAAGGATTGATTCAGTAAAAATAAATGAAGTAAAGTTATTAAAAGAAAGGATTGATTCAGTAAAAATAAATGAAGTAAAGTTTACTAAAAGAAAGGATTGATTCAGTAAAAATAAATGAAGTAAAGTTTAATAAAAGAAAGGATTGATTCAGTAAAAATAAATGAAGTAAAGTTTACTAAAAGAAAGGATTGATTCAGTAAAAATAAATAAAGTAAAGTTTAATAAAAGAAAGGATTGAGTCAGTAAAAATAAATGAAGTAAAGTTTACTAAAAGAAAGGATTGATTCAGTAATAATAAATGAAGTAAAGTTTACTAAAAGAAAGGATTGATTCAGTAAAATAAATGAAGTAAAGTTTACTAAAAGAAAGGATTGATTCAGTAAAAATAAATGAAGTAAAGTTTACTAAAAGAAAGGATTGATTTAGTAAAAATAAATGAAGTAAAGTTTACTAAAAGAAAGGATTGATTCAGTAAAAATAAATAAAGTAAAGTTTAATAAAAGAAAGGATTGAGTCAGTAAAAATAAATGAAGTAAAGTTTACTAAAAGAAAGGATTGATTCAGTAAAAATAAATGAAGTAAAGTTTACTAAAAGAAAGGATTGATTCAGTAATAATAAATGAAGTAAAGTTTACTAAAAGAAAGGATTGATTCAGTAAAAATGAATGAAGTAAAGTTTAATAAAAGAAAGGATTGATTCAGTAAAAATAAATGAAGTAAAGTTTACTAAAAGAAAGGATTGATTCAGTAATAATAAATGAAGTAAAGTTTACTAAAAGAAAGGATTGATTCAGTAAAAATAAATGAAGTAAAGTTTACTAAAAGAAAGGATTGATTCAGTAAAAATAAATGAAGTAAAGTTTACTAAAAGAAAGGATTGATTCAGTAAAAATAAATGAAGTAAAGTTTACTAAAAGAAAGGATTGATTCAGTAAAAATAAATGAAGTAAAGTTTACTAAAAGAAAGGATTGATTCAGTAAAAATAAATGAAGTAAAGTTTACTAAAAGAAAGGATTGATTCAGTAAAAATAAATGAAGTAAAGTTTACTAAAAGAAAGGATTGATTCAGTAAAAATAAATGAAGTAAAGTTTACTAAAAGAAAGGATTGATTCAGTAAAAATAAATGAAGTAAAGTTTACTAAAAGAAAGGATTGATTCAGTAATAATAAATGAAGTAAAGTTTACTAAAAGAAAGGACTGATTCAGTAAAAATAAATGAAGTAAAGTTTACTAAAAGAAAGGATTGATTCAGTAAAAATAAATGAAGTAAAGTTTACTAAAAGAAAGGATTGATTCAGTAAAAATAAATGAAGTAAAGTTTACTAAAAGAAAGGATTGATTCAGTAAAAATAAATGAAGTAAAGTTTAATAAAAGAAAGGATTGATTCAGTAAAAATAAATGAAGTAAAGTTTACTAAAAGAAAGGATTGATTCAGTAAAAATAAATGAAGTAAAGTTTACTAAAAGAAAGGATTGATTCAGTAATAATAAATGAAGTAAAGTTTACTAAAAGAAAGGATTGATTCAGTAAAAATAAATGAAGTAAAGTTTACTAAAAGAAAGGATTGATTCAGTAAAAATAAATGAAGTAAAGTTTACTAAAAGAAAGAATTGATTCAGTAAAAATAAATGAAGTAAAGTTTACTAAAAGAAAGGATTGATTCAGTAAAAATAAATGAAGTAAAGTTTACTAAAAGAAAGGATTGATTCAGTAAAATAAATGAAGTAAAGTTTACTAAAAGAAAGGATTGATTCAGTAAAAATAAATGAAGTAAAGTTTACTAAAAGAAAGGATTGATTCAGTAAAAATAAATGAAGTAAAGTTTACTAAAAGAAAGAATTGATTCAGTAAAAATAAATGAAGTAAAGTTTACTAAAAGAAAGGATTGATTCAGTAAAAATAAATGAAGTAAAGTTTACTAAAAGAAAGGATTGATTCAGTAAAATAAATGAAGTAAAGTTTACTAAAAGAAAGGATTGATTCAGTAAAAATAAATGAAGTAAAGTTTACTAAAAGAAAGGATTGATTCAGTAAAAATAAATGAAGTAAAGTTTACTAAAAGAAAGGATTGATTCAGTAAAATAAATGAAGTAAAGTTTACTAAAAGAAAGAATTGATTCAGTAAAAATAAATGAAGTAAAGTTTACTAAAAGAAAGGATTGATTCAGTAAAATAAATGAAGTAAAGTTTACTAAAAGAAAGGATTGATTCAGTAAAAATAAATGAAGTAAAGTTTAAAAAAGAAAGGATTGACTGATGTTCAGTTCAGTTCAGTCTTGTCTTATCTGAAATTAAATTTACTTAAAAAAAAGCAAATGCAGAAAGTTAGTAAATTTTACTCCTCAATTTTTAAAGTGTACTGTATCTTTTTATAGGTACCATTACAACTTTGATAATTAGCCTTTTTTCACATCATTAGTACTAATAATTAATTAGTACTAACATTGACTGGGTCAGATATGGACTGATCTCAGTACTGCAGTTAATCTAATATACAGATACTGTAAAACACACCGTCCACATGGCGTCCTTCAGTGATCCTCCCAGAGTGCCCATGTCACAGTACACCTGTACAGGTGTGTAGTCTGACAGGTAGATGTAGTAAACGCCGCTCAGGGTTTGGCCGTTACGGTAAATATCGGCGCAGTCTGCTGGATGCAGCTCGTTGGGATCTGAGGTGCCTCCAGCCAGCAGGGGGAGCAGTAGAGCCAGAAACACTCTGCCCTGCAGGGAAAGTGATGACAGGTAAGATTGCAGGATGGTTGAAGTGGTGTTGCAAAGAGAGTTTGTTGCTTGGTGGTTACTATGGCGATTTCTTAAATGCTAAACTCTAAACTGTGTTGTTGCACAGTAAAGGGGTTGCTAGGATGTGGCAAGATGGTTACTGGGCAGTTGCTATGGTACACTTATGTGGTTGCTATGGTGACTCAGGTAGCCTAGTATAGTTATGACAACAGAAGCCCAAAAAACAATCACATGATCCACGAGGAGCTCCTATAGTTTTTGGTTTCTGGGTTCATTACAGTTAAATAATGTAATAAATAAACACTATTTATACAGAAAAACCTTCCTGTATATATAATTACATCCACACGCCTTCTTTATAAGTAAAACATATTTTTATCAGATGTTTATTAGATATTTGATACTTGTTTTGTAGTCAAAAGCAGCCTAATCCTAAAATATTCCAATCTTAATTTATATAATAATTACACTGACGGGGATTTTTTAGGGAGATGATTTACAATTAGATTCTCACGTTTATTTCATGATAAATCGTTGTGATTTTAACTTTTTAAATTGAGAAATAGACCTCATATAAATACATACTGTTTTACTTTCCCCTTTAGAACATAAAACATCCATGTAAATGAAGGAATGGACATTGAAATAGTTTATAATATAGTATTAAATAGAATAAAAATAAAATAGGTCATATAAGAATAAATAAACAATATAATAAAACAAGGGTTTAGTAAAACATATTCATCACTAAATGTGTATAGTTTTATTGTTGTTGTTTTTTGTCTTGGGCATTATTTACATTTTCCATATTGTACTGATTCATAGAAATCAGTTCTATTTCTAGAGCAGCCCATGCTGAGGAAGATTTAGCAAAGTGACATATTGTTATAATTATATAATTGTTATAACAATTATAATTCATTGTTATAATTATGATATTATTTATTAGGAATTAAAAAAAAAAAATATATATATATATATATATATATATATATAAACTACAGACAACATTTCTCCCAAATTCCAAATAAAAATATTCTCATTTAGAGCATTTATTTACAGAAAATGAGAAATGACTGAAATAACAAAAAAGATGCAGAGCTTTCAGACCTCAAATAATGCAAAGAAAACAAGTTCATATTCATAAAGTTTTAAGAGTTCAGAAATAATCAATATTTGGTGGAATAATCCTGGTGGTTTTTAATCACAGTTTTTTTTCATGCATCTTGTCATCATGTTCTCCTCCACCAGTCTTACACACTGCTTTTGGATAACTTTATGCTGCTTTACTCCTGGTGTAAAAATTCAAGCAGTTCAGTTTGGTGGTTTGATGGTTTGTGATCATCCATCTTCCTCTTGATTATATTCCAGAGGTTTTTAATTTGATAAAATCAAAAAACTTAGCATTTTTAGGTGCTCTCTTATATTTTCCCAGAGCTGTAGTTGGTAATTTAATAACAGTATTAAATCTGTTTTTTTTTTTCTTTAGAACCTAAACAGTCCATATAAATGAAGCAATGGACACTGAAATAGGTTGTAATATAATATCAAATAGAATAAAAATAAAATGGATAATATAATTAAAGTAATGTACATATATTTGTGATGTTTCGTTAAGCAGATAATTGCACTTACATGACCTTTTTAACAAACAAACACCAAAAATTTTACACAGATATAAATATTTAAATATACTGTGAAGAAAGTAGAACACACTTACTGTCATTCTTGTCTTTTGGTTTAGAAGAGATCAGACAGAAGATCCTAAATAAAAAGAGTCAAATTAATCAGTTTATAGTAATTTTATTTAAAAAAATGAATATTTAGCATTAACAATGTGGACTGATCTTAATATCTCTACATTTTCCTAAAAATTCTATATGTTTCTATATGTTTCTCCTTAAGGCAACCATACAGCCATGCATATCTCAATATCTCAATAAAACTAATTTTTAAATATAGATATTGCTATAATTTGTTATAAATTATCTCTAAAATTAAAGCCTAATAGAATCTCACTTACCTCTTTCTCAACCAGTCTGAAGTGTTGGGGTACGGTATCTTGTTTTAAACCCTGTTAAACCTCCTGTTATTGAGAAACGATGTGTTAAAAACTGCTTTCTCACAGCGGTTGCCAAATATTTTCTCTTTTATTGCAACAGCAAAAGTTTAAAAGGATGTTTTTTGTAGATTATAGATTAAAGAGTCACTGAAGATTAGGATATGAGGACATGACCGTTGGCAATGCCAGATATGACGATGCAATAAATGCACCTAAATAAATGACTATAAAAATATTACAATTAACTATTAATATATTGCACTTGGGTAATCTCTATGCTCTGTATCTATCGTATCTCCACCAGTTTGGCTCAGTTTGGCATTTTTGGAGTTTATCTATGCAAACGTTGGATGAATATGAAAAGTTGATTTGAGGAAAAAGTTGGAAAATTATTTGTGGTCCCAAAATCCAGAAATTAGAAAACACTTTACAGTATTTTGAGCACAGAGGATTTTGGTGGCCCAAAGCAAATCTATTACAACTACAGCTCTGGGAAAAATAAGATTCCACTTAAAAATGATGAGTTTCTTTGATTTTATCAAATTAAAAACCTCTGGAATATAATCAAGAGGAAGATGGATGATCACAAACCATCAAACCACCAAACTGAACTGCTTGCATTTTTACACCAGGAGTAAAGCAGCATAAAGTTATCCAAAAGCAGTGTGTAAGACTGGTGGAGGAGAACATGATGCCAAGATGCATGAAAAAAAAACTGTGATTAAAAACCAGGGTTATTCCACCAAATATTGATTATTTCTGAACTCTTAAAACTTTATGAATATGAACTTTTTGTTTTCTTTGCATTATTTGAGGTCTGAAAGTTCTGCATCTTTTTTGTTATTTCAGCCATTTCTCATTTTCTGTAAATAAATGCTCTAAATGAGAATATTTTTATTTGGAATTTGGGAGAAATGTTGTCTGTAGTTTATAGAATAAAACAACAATGTTCATTTTACCCAAACATAAACCTATAAATAGTAAAATCAGAGAAACTGATTCAGAAACTGAAGAGCTCTCTTCATTTTTTACAGAGCTGTATGTACAGTACCTCCATGTGTTTAGATGTTTCACTACTTCTATTAAACTGAAACCGTATGTTGTAAATATGTTACTGATACTCTGTTTGTTTTAAGAGTTTCTTAAACGTTACCCAAATTTAACATTATTATAAGCCTTTTTTTCTGCACCCGACACCTCCGTGGCCACACTGGGGTGCAAAACTCTTGGGAAAAGATATTATTAAATGAACCTTCATCCTATCTTTTAGACCCCGCTGGAGTTTTGGACCACATAACCTATTTCTTCAAAACTGAGTGGTCAATAGACGCTTCAATAGACTCAATAAAGATCTCATTCCATTCTTTTTTTATTCATTTTAAAATGTCTAGTTGTGTGTCTAGTATGAATGAATGCCATGTGAGCTGCTTTTAGTAAAAAAAGTGCTCAGGTGATCCAGTATAACACTGCTTTAGTCCGGTGGAGGAGTGGAGGGGAGAAACAATAGGATTTCAGCTCTTGCTCATGAATATTCATACATGCAAACATATCGCCTCTGATTGGTTAACAGCACTGTGACACCAGGAGGCAGCGAGATGGACAACAGTTAATTTTTTTTTTTAAATAAAGACATTTTTACACTAATAACAGTCTTTGCAATGTCATATGTTGCTTTACAACATGTGTAATAATGTCCTGCTAAGTGCAGTTCAGCCACTGATCTAGTCTTAGAGTCTCTGTAAAACACCAAATCCACCGGAGATCCTATTTAAACCTATAGGTACACACAGAGGTGGGTATTCCAGGCCCAGAAAGTAAATATCTCAGTTGTACTTGGCTGGTGGTGTTTTTCCTCCATGGACTAATTCTAACCATTTGTTTCTTAGCTCTGAATTACTGGGTAAAGTATCTAAACACTGATGTGTTATTCGCACAAATAACACAGGAATGAACTGCCTGCTGTTCCTAGAGCTGTTAGCTCCTCCTGTCTGACGAGACGGCGTCGCTGCCCGGCTTCAGCTCTGTCTGTGGGCGGTCCCGAGCCGAGGTGGGCGGGGCCATGAATACTTTAATACACGGTGCTTTTCCTGATCGACTAGTTTTTCTGAATATTTTCTTTTACTAGCTGCTGCAGAACAATGAGGAAGAGTTTCATAATGAGCAGCATCATAAACAACTCAGAGAGACCCACTGTATCTTAGAATACAACAAGAACAAGAGGATTTTAGCAGAAGAAGAACTTTAACCTCTGGATATACTAAATGTCCAGGTGACTTTCTTCATCTCCTACATTGTGGTAATTCTATAGAAACACTTTCAGGTGTTGGAGAAATCAGCATATTCCACAGAACCGTAGAAGGCTTGATAATAAAGATGTTCAAGAAGGTCTAAAAAAGTAGATGATTAAAATGTTTGGAATGTTTAAGAGTGAAGTCCTCGAGAAACTCACCATGAAATGACCTCACCATGGCCAGAAGTGACCCTGTTTTCACAACAGTGTTACTATACAACTTCTCTGCAGTTGCGAAAGCGAATGCTTCAAAGGAAGATAAAAAGACTGTAGATAAAAGAACCGGTGGAGATAAAGGTATGAAGACATGATCGTTGGGCAATGCCAGTTTTAACGGTGTGACATTTGCAACACTATCACCTCCAGCATTAAAACAAAAAGTTCTCGATTAAATTTCTCTGGTCTTTATGCTGCTATAGTTCACTATAGTGCACTTGTTTAGCAACTTTGAGGCTTTTGACTTTTGCACGTCACACTTTTCAGATTTTATTTTGCTTAAAACTTTAAAAACCATGTAGAATTTTTATTGCACTTTACAACTATGTGCAACTTTGTTTTGATTTATCACTTAAAATCTCAATAAAATACATTTTAGTGTGTGGTTGTAGGAACTATAAATATTATTGCAAGCCACGTATCGTACGCAATAATATCACCAACATGTTTGAATATGGTGAACGATATTATACCCTGACATATTATCTAATTATCACATCAGGGTTCTACTTTTTTTTTTTTTTTACTGTTTTTATCAAAAGAAAAAATCACACTGTTCTCATTTCCCATTATATATCTACTAGATACAGATTATATCTGTCCAGTATCATTTATTTTACTTTAATCCTGGATATATGGAGATATTTGGAGTGAATTATTATTAGCATCGTGATATTCTGGGTCATTGACTTAAAATTCTTGTAATTAGAATTAGAATTAGAAATACTTTATTGATCCCAGGGGGAAATTACAGTTATTACAGTAACAACCATTTATGTTGAATAATAATCACTCAATCACTCGAAAATTACAATATGTACACATATAAAAATTAGCTGTAATAATAAGTACAAGAACACATACTGTGATTTATCAGAAAAAAAATAATAATAATGAAATAATAATAAAATAAAATAAACAATAATAATAATAATAATTATAATAATAATACAATCAAATTTTTAATATCTCAGTTATGGGTGTGTCATATCAATTTGTTGCAGTAGTGTATTCTTGATTTTTTTTTAATTGAGTGTTTTGTCATATTGCCAAGAGTATCGTTAAAATACATAATTAAAATACATTCAAGTTTTTGATTGTAAGGAGACAAAATGTGAACTAATCCAAGGGGTATGAATACTTTTGCAAGCATGGTTAACATGGGTAATCCACTGTTTTTTTTAATAAAACATAAAAGCTTAACTTGTTTTTAGCATTCGTAGTTGAATTATTATGAAGGTTTAGAGGAATAATGACACAACTCTTTATTTTTATACATAAACAACATTTCCAAAGAACACTACAACCAAAGAACTGAATGATATGTACATATTTATATTGTATACATATTGTATAAAAAAATAAAACATGTAAACAGAAATATAAAACATACTCTCTTTAAGGCAGATACTACCTCTTCTATTTCAAACAAGAGAAACCCATCCAATTAATCCAATTAATAAGGTGATTAACCAATGGTTTAAATATGAACGAGAGTTATCGTAACACTAACCATGCCGTCTGTTTACTAATAAAGCCCCGCCCTTCAACAGAAAGAGCCAATCGGCTTGCTGCTAACCTTACAAGTAGTGGAGGGTCAACATGCAAGATGGAAAAGTTCTCCAAAAAAGTGGAGATCTGCGCAATCGCAGTGGCCAGAACAAGTCTAAACTAAACTAAACTAAAGTAAATGATATTTTCTGTGCATTATTGAGTCTCTACAAACTCTACAAACAATTCTCAAGGTTTATCACATTTTGTTGCTGCTTTAAAATATATGTGTCTATAATGTCGATAAAGACTCTGGTTTAGGGTAGAGGTCTGATCTTCATACTGATGAACTTCAGACTGTAGTTGTAGCCCTTCCAGTGATACCAGACGTTTCCAATAGCAAAAGCATGGCCTTCCTCTCCCCACAGGTAAACACCGTTGGGGTTGGCGTGGTGGCATGCGCCGTACCAGAACCCGCCGAGGTAGGTCTTAGCACAGTTGCTATCTGCATTAGCATCCTGGTCCTTATCGAAGGTGGAGAACTTCTGCCCATTGCTTAACTCCAGAGAATCACCTAGAATTACACAAAATACAGAATATGTTGCAGCTGGTTTGCACTTTTTGAGATTTTTAAGATAACATTTGTGAGATACAGGGAATTGGTACTTCCATATATAAGGACCATTCCACCAAATGGGAGCCACTTGCTTCTTGTAACTCTTCCAAATCTAACTTTTTTACGAGGTTTCTAAGCCAAATATGTGTAAAAAAAAACTATTTTTAGACATTTAAAAAGCATGTTTAAAAGCAAGTCCACTAATTCCTTTAATTTTCTCTCAAGAAAGTCTTCATTTATTATACAGAAATGTTTGACTGCATTATCAAATAATTGATATTTATGACCAAAAATCACTCCTGTGCTGGAACTCAGTATCGTTTAGTATGCAAATTAGGTTTCTTTTACTTAGAATTACACCAGGTCTCACTGCAAGAGTCTCCAAAACATCGCCATAATTTATTTAGATATAAAACTAAAAATAAATCAGTTCTCTCTCCTCTTTCTTACTATAGATTATCCTTGGATTAAAGGAGTTTTGATGGAATATTCAGTTTCTTCATGAGTATTAATTTACAGAACAGCAGCTTTATTATTCTACAGCTAGATTTAATTAAATCCTTTCTGTGCTTTAATAAGTTGTGTGTGGGAAATCATCTCTTTCCCACACCTTAATAAGGCGTGGCCATGCATTATTTATTTCTTTTTTTACATGATGTCACCTTAGGTGCTCCGTAGTATGAAGTTCACCTAGGCTCAACTTTTCATTGAATCGCATCCCCCGGACTGCGTCTTTGCTTCTCATTGAAAATGAATGGGATACTTCGCTAACGGATCAGTGTGAACGCAGTGCTAGTTTAAACTAGTCTTTACAGTCGTAATCAGTATGATCTTCTTCCTTACCTGCTCCTCCATTGGTGAAACCACTAACGTGGAGTTTGTAGCCGTCAGCTCCTGATTCCACAGAGAAATACGAGTAACGAGCGTAAACTTTAACCCCCTCGAAGTCCTGCAGGTCCACCTTCAGCTCGTACTTTCTCTTGTTAGTGAGCTGATAGAGATTCTCCAGTCCTGAGAAGGTTCAGTTTTAAAAATTAAAAAAGTAATACTCATTTCTTACATAAACATCTCATACAACAGTCAGTCACCCCTAGTAGTGATACGAGGAACAGTATTGGATCAGTGATATGTGCAGAACATCCTGTAACAGGGTCTAAACTACAGCATCTCTTCAATTGTTTTAAACAGTTTTACTACAGTTAACTTTAATTTTTTCCTCTAATATATCATCATTATATTCACACAGGTAAAGCTTCATTACATTCCAGCTATCGACTACTTAATACATTATTTATACGCATTGGCGTAGGAACTTGGGGAATATTAGAAAAAGGTGGATACTTTTATTTTGAAATCGCACCTAAATCTGCACCTCCGCCATGAAAAGCACCCCCTCTGAGGAGCGCATTTTTTAATTAATGTTTTCTAAAGCAATTATCTCCACTTTTATCAAGAACACGATGCTAACGCTCTGCTGAGAGAGGGTGCTTTTCATGGCGGGGGTACACTACTATGATTTAGGCACTACTATGGTGCTGAATTCAGCACCCTCTCTCATGAGAATTGACATGCCAATACATAATAATAATAAAAAAAAAACATAATAATAATCAAATCTGCTGTTATATTATTTTAAATATTAGGTGATAACTGATATATATATTTTTTAAATATGTATATAATTCAGATTTTAAAGTGTAAAGTGGAGTAACATGTTTAGGTTGTAAAGTCACCTTTAGTTGGATTTAAGTAATAATAAACAGAATACAAAAAATATATTTAGTTTTTTTTGTGATCAACTGTAATTCTGCAAATATTAACCATGTTCATCCAGAGATATTAACCTAAAACAATGTCGTACATTTTACAAATACTTCACTTTTACCTTTTGTGAGAAATATCCGGAGAAATCTAGAGGGGCCACACTATATCAGTCATTCCAAACAGACGATCTATCCTTCTATTTTTCAGCAATAATAAATTAATATTTGTTAATTTAAACCCCGACATTTACTCTGACCTCTGTTTTTATAAAGGTTAATAAATAGCATCACGTTAAATTCATACCCAGCCAGTATTCTCCATTCTTATTCCCAAAGCCTTTCTTGTACTGATCCCACGGCCTGTAGAAGTTCACACTGCCGTCCATCCTCCTCTGAATCACCTGATTTATAAAACAGTATTTATTTATTAAATCAGAGACCTTTTTAAGTAGCTTCTCTTTGAATTGTATTTTCTCAGTCACTTGGAATTCAGGCTTTCAGTTAACAGCTGTGCTGAACTCATCAAGAGTTAATTACTTGAATTTCTTGTCTCTTAATGTAAAGTTTGAGAGCATCAGTTAAAGTAAAGTAGTGAAGAGGTAGAGTTACAGGTATACAGTGAATAGTGAATATTTCAGTAATGTTCTAATCCAGATTATGAGAAGCAATAAATGAAGGTCAGTCAATCTGAAAAAAGAATATCAAAAACTTTGAAAGTATCCTCAAGTGCAGTCACTGCAAAGACGATCAAAAATGTTATAATGATGGAACTGGCACTAATTAGAGTTAACAGCTCCACAGATAAGAGTATTATGTATTTCTGTGCTGCAGTTAATGTAATATAGGGACACTGTAAAACACACCGTCCACTTGGCGTCCTCTGGTGGTCCTCCCTCACAACCCATGTCACAGTACACCTGTACAGGTGTGTCTCCTGTAGGGTAGATGGTATAAACCCCGCTCAGAGTTTGGCCGTTAGCGTAGATATCAGAGCAGTCTGCTGGAAACAACTCCTGAGAAACTGGTGCAGAACCAGCCAGCAGGGGGAGCAGTAGAGCCAGAAACACTCTGCTCTGCAGGAAGAAGAAGAAAGAAGTTCAACAAACATCCATAAAACTACGTATTCTGGTTTAAAGGGTCAATAGAAAAGAATGTAGTTTAGTAGTTGTGAGGTGGTTATTATGGTACTGCTAATTGGTTTCATTGGGATTGTTGATATTATGTTGCTTGGTAGTTTCTTTAGTATTCTAGGTGGTTGATATGGTGTCAGTAAGTGGCTGCTAGTTGGGTGCTATGGTGTTGCTATATAAGGTGGCTGGTATGGCATTGATACGGTATCACAGTTGGTTGGGTGGTATGATGTTGTTAAATAGTTACTAATGTATCTCAGGTGGTTGGTACGATGTCACTAAGCTTTTGCTTAGTGGTCGCTATAGGGATGCTATGGTGTTGTTGAGTGGTTGCAATGGGACTGCTAAGTAGTTGCAGTTACACCTTAAAAAGTTACACCTTAAAAATGCACAAAACATTGTAATAAATATATACAAAAGTCCCACACTGAATTTTAAATAACGCCGTAAAGAGTCAGTACATGTAGTACATGGTTTAAGAGTAAGAAGTTCTTTATGACTTACTGTCATTTTGATTGTCAGACACTGTTTAAAACCTTAATCCTGATTCTTCATGTAAGATCTGAACCTAGACAGAAAGCAAGTTAAACATTAATTTAATGTAAATGTAATAAAAAAATAAGGTTTACTTACTTTAGAATTCTAATATATGACTGGAGCTAAAAAAAAACATAAAAATAATAACTTTAACTATATTCATCATTGTGAAGATGTCAGATGTTATATACAGTTATAATGCTTTACAATAAGGGTACATCAAATAACAGTTCTTGTCTCAACTAATTATTAGTTGACACTAGTTAAGACATTATTAAAAATGTACTAAATAGTAATGCTTAAAAATGTTGTAAATAATAATGTTTCTTAATAATAAGAATCACAATTCTAGTTACAGTAGTACTGCTAATTAATATACCCATATTGTGAAATGTGTTACCTTGTAATTCATACTTGTCTATATTCTATCCATGAAACCCTAAAAAATAACACCATTTAAAAAAAATTGAAAATAGTAAAGGTCCTCAAAAAGTCATTTTACCTAACAAACATCTCTCGGATTAAATAACTGATATAATGTAGGTCTAAATCAGGGTACCTTTAAGTTTTTTTATGGAATATATATTTACTCAGAAAAAGTATATTTAAGACAAGAAAATTTAACAATTGGGACCTATCTGTAAGTCCTCTGAAATTATTTTAAACAACTAGTTAAGAGATGCTGTCGTAAGTACTATTGAGTAACGTACCCTTATTGTAATGTGTTATTTTCTATGTTCCATCCACAGGACCCCACAAAATAACACACAACCTTCAAAACCATTCTAAAAACAGAAAACGTCCCCAAAATGTTAGTTTAGCTAACAAACAGATCCCAAAGGTAATAACTACCTAAATTTGAGACAAGAAAACAAACAAATGGGGACCTACCCAGAAGTCCTCTGAAATTCAGTAAAGTGATCCAATTTTGTAATGATGAATAATATTTTAACTAGTGTCATTTAACAATTAGTTAAGAGAGTCTGTCATAAGTACTATTACGTAATGTACCCATATAGTAAAGTGTTATTGTCTATGTTCCATCCACGGGTCCCCACAAAATAACACACAACCTTTAAAATCATTCTGAAAACAGAAAATGTCCTCAAAAAAAAGTCATTTTTCCTAACAGACATCTCCCAAAGGTAACAACTACCTACATTTGAGAAAACATAAAAATGGGGTCCTACCTGTAAGTCCTCTGAAACGCAGTCAAGTGTTGGTCCTGTCCCTGCTTTTAAACCCTGTTGGACCCCACAATCCCCCCTGACCAGAATGTGTGTGTGTGGGGTGTGGAGCATTAACATTCCTTAAGGGAATTCCCATAAATGCCTCGGCTGGCTTTCCCAACACTGCTATCTGTGGAATTTCCCAGATGCTTGGACTGGATTTGATCATTTACCAGAAACTGACTTGGTACCAGTTTGTTTCCAAACAATTGCGTAATATATGCTCAGGTATTACAACATCGCTATAGCAAACAGATACATAATGACATCATCAGAGGAAAGAACTCTAAAAAGTTTTAACAAAAAATTCAAAATATAATAATAAAATAATTTTACCACATTTTTATATTGTTATATTCTGCCAAACCCAACGCCAAAAAAGTACCAATTATGTTTTTTTTTGGATATATCACTATTTTAGAGCTGTTGTCCATCAGAATAGAGCATGAAAAAAAACCCTGGAAAGACAGAAGTACTAGAGCCATTGAGGCAAAGTAACAGATACGTTTTAGTAATTTACATGTTTTAATCATGTTTTTATTTTACTGTTTAGGGATGATTTAGGAAATAAAAAGGTCAATATGCAGTATTGAACAGGCCCTCAATGCAATGGAAAAAAAACTATTTAATAGTTGAATATTAGAGTCTTTTTTACTGTGCATTAAAGATATCCATATGACCTATGTGTCTATAATGAGTAAAAGTAAAGGATGAAACTTCTCACCAACACTGGAATTTCATTTTAACAGTAAATTTTATTGAATGTATTTACATTACAAATAAAGGTACAGTTCATACAAAAAATAAACAAGAAAACTGCAATATGCAACTGAAAACACAAATCTAACAAAATATATATACATATATATTTATACAGCTCTGGAAAAAATTAAGAGAGCACTTCAGTTTCTGAATCAGTTTCTCTGAGTTTGCTATTTATAGGTTTATGTTTGAGTAAAATGAACATTGTTGTTTTATTCTATAAACTACAGACAACATTTCTCCCAAATTACAAATAAAAATATTCTCATTTAGAGCATTTATTTACAGAAAATGAGAAATGACTGAAAGAACAAAAAAGATGCAGAGCTTTCAGACCTCAAATAATGCAAAGAAAAGTTCATATTCATAAAGTTTTAAAGGTTCAGAAATCAACATTTGGTGGAATAATCACAGTTTTCATGTTTCTTGGCATCATGTTCTCCTCCACCAGTCTTACACACTGCTTTTGGATAACTTTATGCTGCTTTACTCCTGGTGTAAAAATTCAAGCAGTTCAGTTTGGTGGTTTGATGGTTTGTGATCATCCATCTTCCTCTTCATTATATTCCAGAGGTTTTCAATTTGGTAAAATCAAAGAAACTCATCATTTTTAAGTGCTCTCTTATTTTTTCCCAGAGTTGTATATAACATGAATCTGTGTTGTAATTGTGGTGCCCTGAATGAAATTACTAGGCTGCTAACAGGATAAATTATTAAACTTTTTATTGCTCTTCTCAGGAATACACCGCAACACTATTATCACAGGTTCTCACACACAGGTCTGATCTTCATACTGATGAACTTCAGACCATAGTCATAGTCTTTCCATTGATTCCACACATTTCCAATGGCAAAAAGGGTGGGGTCCTTTCCCCAAAGGTATATTCCATTGGGGTTTGCATGGTGGCAAGTGCCGTACCAGAACGCACCGAGATGTAATTTAGCACAGTTACCACTCCAGGTGTCCTGGTCCTTATCAAAGGTGGAGAACTTCATTCCAGAGTGTCCTTGCAGAGCATCACCTACAGAGACGAGGGTTCATCATTATAGTCCCACTTTTCATCTACAAATACAACAGCATTGGAACATCATTGATTCTTCAATCTTTCTTCTCCAATCAAAAGCTTTAAAACAAGTTTTTTATTTATTTATTTTTATTTAGCTCAGCTAAATAACATGGAGCTAACCCATGCAGAGACTTATACTCTAAAAAAGTTTTAAATAGTTAATAACTGTATTGTAAAAACAACTAGGAGCCAGTGGAGTAAAGCCAGAGTTACAGTAATGTGTTTTCTCAGAGAAGTACGTGTTAAAATCCTCGCTTCAGCATTTTGCACAAACTGTAACTTAGCAACCAACAAGGGACCAGCACCAAAGTACAGTGAGTTACAATAATCAAGCCTGGTGATAATAAAAGCTTTAGGGAGGTTGTTCACAAATATTTAGAAATACAGTGTATATCATACGGAACAATCAGTAATAAATTAGGAAGAGAAATATAATTTTAAAACACTGTAGGTAATAGAGTTTTGCCCATCTCTAGTTTTACCCAGCTATGGTTAGCAACCTTACCGAATTTCAGTGATTTCAGTGATTACCTGTTCAGCTGAAATATAGCCATCTCACCCGTTTACATAGCTGCAGCACACTTTTTCAGTGCTGTTGTGTTCTATACTTGGCAACATGGGGTGTGGAAATGGGACTGGGGAATGGCTGGTTGGTAGGCAGATTCAGACTCTGACGTACCTAAAGTCACTGTAGAGTTACTATAGAAAATATAACACATAATGGTCCTTAAATAGGCAGAGAACATATTTTTCACTGTCCCTTACCTGCTCCTCCATTGATGAAGCCACTAACATGGAGTTTGTATCCATTGACTTCGGATTCCACGGAGAAGGTTGTGTACCTGGCATAAGCCTTTCCTCCCGCAAAGTCCTGCAAGTCCACCTTCAGCTCATATTTTCTCTTGAGGGTGAGCTGATAGAGGTTCTCCAGTCCTGGAGGTGCACAACGTTAAACTGTTATAATATTTATGAATGAATAACGCAGTTTTAAAGTTGGTTAACATAAGAAACTATAGAAAATGGTTAACAATAGAAAATATAGTAATTATAACTAGGGTTAGGGTCAGTAACATTCATGTTGGCCCTCATACCAGCCTGAAAATGCTTTCTCTTTAGATACTCATCATCAAAATTGCCAAAAATGTCAAAAACTACAGGTGGACCTGTAGATCCTGCTCTACACTGCTGCAATCTGGTGGAGACGTTTCTGGGAAACCCTTGCTGTGTGTGGGTGAGCATTATCCTGCTGAAAAATGCTGCTGCCTTCAGTTGGAATTTCTGCCGTGAGGGGCAGCAACACATGTGTCTGCAGGATGTTCTGCACAGATCACTGAGATCACTGTTAGTGTTCCTCCTATCACTACTAGGAATGACTGACTGTTGCTGTATGAGATTATCATCAGATCATCAATCACACCAGCAGTTTACAGTGTGAACTCTTCAGTCCACACCAGCAGTTTACAGTGTGAACTCTTCAGTCCAGGTCAAAGTCCGGACTGAAGCGCTGAAACCACAAGTCCGCTATACTTGAATCTGGCTGTTTTTGGATATCAAACACAACTGGATTCATTGCTAAAGATGATACAGTTCCAGTCTTGATTATGACAGCTAGAAACAACCATTCTGCTCCTCTCAAAGTCTATAAAAAAGGTACACTTCCCAAAAGTGGCCTATGAGAGAATTTTAATAGGCCAGCAGGAGGAGCACTTTTACACCATCTTGTGGTAGGACCCAGTTCAGTAGCAATTTGATATTTATATCTGGGTGTGCTTTTTTTCATCAATGAGTGCGTAGTTTTTACTTTTTTTAAAAACAAAAAACTTAAATACAGTAATTGCGGCAAGACAGAAAAACACCGAAAATTCTCACCCAGCCAGTATTCTCCATATTTGTTGCCAAAGCCTTTCTTGTACTGCTCCCACGGCCTGTAGAAATTCACACTGCCATCCATTCTTCTCTGGAACACCTAATTGACAAAAGATAGTGTTCATTTTCTCAGCGAAATGCAGGCTTTTCTACTGTAAAATAGGTCTGCATGTAGTTTAGCTTCACTTGACTTTCTGAAATAAGCAAGACCATTCCTTAAAATCTCCTTATTAATGATGTTATGAAATATGTTAATTACATCTTGTGACACATTGTGAACGTGAAAGCATGCTTTTCACTACTTCACTAATATCATTATTACACAATCATGATGTTAACTTAAGTAAAAAACGATCCCAGTAATACAGTTAACATACCGTCCACTTCCCATCCTGTGGTAGGCTTCCTTCACTGCCCATGTCACAGTACACCTGTACAGGTGTGTCACCTGTAGGGTAGATGGTGTACACCCCGCTCACTTTTTGTTCATTAGCGTAGATGTCTGAGCAGTCTGTTGGAAGAGGATCCTGAGAAACTGGGTTACTCCCAGCTAGCAGGGGGAGCAGTAGAGCCAGAAACACTCTGTCCTGAAGAATAAACAATGAAAATAAATAAAAAGAACAGAACAATAAAACTACACATATTCACAGGTACGGCATATAATAAAACATATTATAAAACAACTGTTTACAACCATATAAAATATACAGTGTAATACTGTCTTTACTCTCCAAAGATGACGTTCTGCTAGATTTTTATATATTTAGCATAGCTGTGAGGATTTGATTGCAATTCTGCAATGACAAGAGCCTTAGCAAGGTCATAGTGGATGCTAGATGAAAACATTCCATCATAATCCCATATTAGTTATGACATAGTTATTACCTGTTATTAGGATGTTACTCACATAACGTTCCCAGCTAGATGAATTCTAACGTTATGAAAAATGATAAAACTAACATTCATACCAGAATGTTAAAAAAAACATTAAATAAAAAAATTCTAAGCCAGCAACCTTAACATATTGAACGTTCTAATAAAAGTTATTTGTAAGCAGAGAAAGTGCAGAACATCTTGCAGATACGTGTTGCTGCCTCTCATGTGTTGCTGCCTCCAGATTGCAGCCCTTTCCCTTATAAACTCTATTTTTTTCACTCTCATCTTAAAAAAAAACGTTATAATAACTTACTTTCATTTTTGCTTTCAACAGCTTCAACAGCAGATTGGCCTTTTTTTGCGCTGGACCTAGACAGAAATCAAGTTAAACATTTTAGATTAATTTTAACATTAATTTAACAAAAAGTCAACGTGTTGGACTGGTTATATAAAATCTCTTTCTGTTTCTGAGTATTCTTCATGGTGTTGTAGGTTGCTGTAAAACAATCTATATGTGTCTAAAAGTAAATCAGGCTGACCGCAAGTAAGTCTTTTTAAGCCTTGGATTTTCATTCCACCTTAAATGATGCTGCAGCATTGGCAAAATATATAAAAAAAACCTTATTATTAAACTTATTATAAAAACATTCTAAGAAAATCCACAAAACTTGACAGATTGAATACTCTCAGAGCGTTAATTGTAAAGTTTAGAAAATATTCCACTAACCAAATAAATTGTTAGGGAACCAGTATTGATTGCAAAGTGCAACCCTGGCTTAAGGTTTCATATGTAATCTATAATCTAGTCAATAATCACAGATATATTCAGTATCGGACAGAATAACAGAAACGGCTCGATTTAAGATAATTTAAAGCAAGTCTTTACACACAACTATACTAATTTTAAATTTCCGTTACACCTTAAATGAAGCTGCCTAATAAAAAGCTGACTTCAGCTTTGTACAGTAAGTGTTGTACTTATATACCATATGTTTAAACACATTTGAAAACATAAAAGAAAACACAACGTTATGAGAATGTTAAAATGAAATATTAACACATAGACACAAGTGACGTTGCAGCGACATTACCAAAAAGTTTAGAAAAATATGTTAAATTTAATTGTAATATTCTGAAAACGTTCTACTAACCTAAAAATTGTTATCAGGGACCCAGCATTGATTCAGTCAGACTGAAAATTGTGGCAAAAATTGCATAGTGTAACCCTGGCTTACGGTTTTATACATAATCTATCATTTAATCTAAAATTGCAAATATATTCAGTATCAGACAAAAAAACGTGACATACCTGTAAAAAAGTAGTTCTCTAACCTGGTCTGCAGTGCACATGCTTTTATACCCTGTTTAAAACCCATTTAATCAATGCACATGTGTGTGTACACGTGTGTGTTTGTGACTTTAAGGAATTTCCTGTATCTGTAAACGTGATGGTTGGCCTTTGACTGCAATAAAAACACAATAAAACTGAAGTGAGACAGAAAACATCACACTTTTATCATGTTTACACTGTGAGATATACTGTAGCTATACACTACAGCCTGTGTCCTAATACTTATGAACACCCTTTCTAATGAATGTATTTAACCATAAGCTTTCATGCACTACTATTCTAATTTAAAAGCTCAGTCCAGAATTATACCAGTTGTTAATGATCTAAAGGTAGCTGGGAGACCAGTCACAAAGAAAACCATTGGCAACACACCTAACCGTAATGCAGGGGTCGGCAATAGGTGTTCCACAGGCCGCAAGCATGAAACATCTGGCCCGTGAGGATGTTTGAACTAATAATACTAATAATAAATGGCAATGAAAATAATACTTCATAAAATGCTTCTCTGGTGAGCTTTTGTTTACATACCTCCCCTGTCTCTCTCTCTGTTGCTCAGCATGACTTTAGTTTAGTTTTCGCTTGTTCTCATTTTTCCACCCGTTCTCAGGCTCCCTATCTCCATATAAGGGCGTTTTTTTTCCCGGTCGTGTCACAATTTACTAGCCGGGGCAGTGGTAGTGTATTGGAGCGTGACCCTGACGACACGAGTTTAATCTCGCGTGAGGAGCTGTGTGTTTATTTATTTATTTTTTTAGTAATTTCTTCTTGGGTTTACCTGCTTTGAGATCAACTGTTCTGCAATTGGGTTCAACACTCTGGGCTGGAGAGCAATCAATCTGTAGAACTCCATCCCATTACAGATTTTTTTTTGTGGCCACCAGGTAATGGCTTGGAAAATATCTGGCTTCTGGCCAAGCTTATTTGCCAATCTCTGCAATAAAACGAATTGACATCCTGCAATTAATTTGCTGACTAAACCTCATGTACAGACCATCTGAAGCTCTTTGAGAAATACTGGATTTTACCCCAAAAACACCATCCTCACTATCGAACATGGAGGTGGAAACATTCTGCTATAGGATTGTTTCTATGCTAAAGATACAGAACGACTTCACCAGCTTGAGAAGCTGATGATTGAGGTCCTTATAATGTGTAATCTTAAACAAAAACCTCCTGGTTTCAGTCAGCACACTGAAGAAGATACAATGTGGATTGGTCTTTCAGCATGACAATGACCCACACCATACAGGCAAGGCAGCAAATGAGCTTAATTTCATAGAAAAATCTGTGGAAGGATCTCAAACTTTAACTTTCCAAGCAACATCCTCGAAATGTTCAAGAATTGGAGGTTTTCTATAAAGAGGAGTAACGCCAAAATCCCCCCTGAAATATGCACAAATCTGCTGACCAACTACAAGAAATATCTAAGAAATATTTGAATACCAACAAGGGTTAATCCAACATGTACAATAAGTCACGTTTTGCTTGAGGAAGTAAACATTGTTGATCTGGTTATTGAACTGTTGTAATTGTTAGATAACACCAGACACATTCAGATACTGATAAGAGTAGATAGACTCTGTGTGAGTTTGTGTCACATTTTATGTCATTTTATATTTTAGCAGTTTAAAGTCCAAAAGATATAGTTATATAATATTGGCAATAGGGAAAAAGAGATGTGTAAATAGATATACAGCTCTGGTAAAAAAAAAATAATAAGAGAGCACTTAAAAATGATGAGTTTCTTAGTTTTTCCCAAACTGAAAAACTAGAATATAATCAAGAACTGCTTGATTTTTTGCACCAGGAGTAAAGCAGCATAAAGTTACCCAAAAGCAGTGTGTAAGACTGGTGGAGGAGGAGAGCATGATGCCAAGATGCATGAAAAAAAACTGTGATTAAAACCCAACCAGGGTTATTCCACCAAATATTGATTTCTAAATCTTTATGAATATGAACTTGTTTTCTTTGCATTATTTGAGGTCTGAAAGCTCTGCATCTTTTTTGTTATTTCAGACATTTCTCATTTTCTGTAAATAAATGCAAATTATTTGGAATTTAGGAGAAATTTTGTCTGTTTTACATAGAATAAAACAATGTTCTTTTTACTCAAACATAAACCTATATGATTTTTTTTTTTATTTTTTCATGATTCTTTATTTTTTAAGAGCTGTATACAGTGTCTTGAAAAAGTACAGATTTCTTTTGTTTTTAATTTTTCTTTAACATCAGACAAAGATAACCCTAGTATATATAAAAAGGATTTTGAAATTATTTCGGGCAGACCGAAATTACTCCTAAAGGGCATGAACATCTCATCCAGGAGATCCCAAAAGATCCCAGAAAAACATTTGAAGAACTGCAGATCTGACTCGCCTCAGTTAAGATCAGTGTTAATGATACTGAATTATCTGAAAAAAATCTATGATAAAAAAGAAAAAAATGTAAAAAGTCTGTAGGGGGAAAATACATTTCACAGCACTGTAAATATTATTATAATATCACATTTAATTTTATATAGTATAATGTTGGATCCACACATGTTAGACATATATATTAAATGTATTTATAGACGTTTATTGAATCCACAACAATTATACAAAAAGTCTGTGTATATATATATATATATATATATATATATATATATATATATATATATATATATATATATATAAAATATGTAATAGTTAAAAAAAATCACATCCATAAGCATACATATGTTTTTTTGGGGGGGCTAGGCATATGTCTGACATATACTTAAAATAACGTATTTCTTATATATAGGCATAAATATTTTATGGGTCAGACATATATGTTAATATTTGAAACCTATAACTTTTCAAATATAGTTTGCACATATATGTTTTAATTTATATGGCCAAATATAATAATCTCATATATATGTGCATATATGGTTTTACTTTATATGGACATACATGTTTTACTTTACATGGCCATATATAATAATTTCATATATATGTAAAAATATGTTTTTACTTTATATGGTCATATATTGCCTATGTAACAGTCTCATATATATATATATATATATATATATATATATATATATATATATATATATATATATATATATATATATATATATATATATTTTTTTTTTTTTTTTTTACTTTAATTGGCCATATATTACATATATAATAATCTACTATATATGTTTCCTACATTTACATTAGGGAAGTAAATATATCAGCCTTCTCACTCATACGATAGAGTGTAAAACAGTATTTTATTCTAAATATTTAGGTGGAGTATTCGGGGGTTATTTAGCCTTGAGGTTGATTGGTCTGATCTTCATGGTAACGGATTTCAGCGAGTAGTAAAATCCCTTCCACTGATTCCAGATGACGCCGTACCCGTACCGGCTGTGAGCGCCCCACATATATACGCCGTTAATGTTGGCGTGGTGACAGTTATTATACCAGAACGCTCCAAAATACAGCAGAGCACAATTCTCAGAGCTGCTGTCCTGATCCTTATCAAACGTGGAGAACTTCTGTCCATCATGATTAACCAGAGCATCTCCTGCAGGAACCAGAACAACAACAAGGTTACTCACTCATTTACTCAATCATATATACCATACATTATATATCTGATCAAATATACTATACATTATATATCTCATCAAATATACCATTTAATATATACCTCATCAAATATACCATATAATATATATATATCGGATCAAATATACTATATAATATATATCTGATCATATATACCAAATAATATATACTTCATCAAATATACCATATAATATATATATATATATATATATATCATCAAATATAACATATAAAATATATAATAAAATATACTATAAAATATCTATTTAATTAAATATACCATATAATATTCATTTAATCAAATATAAAACATAATATATAATAAAATATACTATATAATATCTATTTAATTAAATATACCAAATAATATTCATTTAATCAAATATACAATATAATACATATCTAATCAACTATACCATATATAATAAAATATACTATGTAATAAATAGTTCTACTATTAGTATAAAATTACTGCTTGTAATTTCCTTTTAACATTGTTCTGTATATTCAGTTCTTAAATTAGATTCTTTTACTCCAATTGTATTCATTTTATCCTGTTAAAAAAGCCTTTTTCTAGCTTTAACAGCACTTTCATTCTAATAATTTTTAAATAAATTTCCTTCCTTTAAATATATTGTTTTTATAATGTTGGAATCATGTTTTATTCATGCTTTATTGTTAATCTCTTACATGTCCGTTTGACTCTCTTTGTATTTTCTAATTTGTGAAGCACTTTTGGTGCATATGAAAGATTCTATATAAATAAATTTGCCCTGTCTTCCTTTCAGTAGTTTTACTAATAGTACTTATTTTTACAATGTTTAATACTACTGTTATGACTATTACTACTATTACTATTATTCCCACCCCATTTTTATTTGTATTTAGTGGAGTAAATAATAAAAATAAAAATAAACACACAAAGATATGAACTAGAAGGGTCGTGTAGTTTAACAGATATATTTTTGTCTATATTAATGATTTTAGTGTGTATAACCGGCTGACCTGCTCCTCCATCAGCGTAGCCGCTAACGTGGAGTCGGTACCCGTCGGACTCCGGGTCGATGGAGAAGGACGAGTATTTGGCGTGAACGACTCCACCCTGAAAATCCTCCAGATCCACCCTCAGCTCGTACTTCTTCTTCTGGGTCATCTGATAGATCGTCTCCAGACCTGCATCCATCAACACAACATCCTCCATCAGTTTAATAAAAAAAAAACACTAAATAATAAATAATGATCTGAAAAACACAACATTTTAAAATGTAGACTTTTTGATTTTCTGACAATAAAAAAATTAAAATACCTTTTTATTAAAAAATACACAAAACTTTTGCATTTTAAAATGAACAATTTAAAAAAATACAGGATTTTTGAGGTTTTTCAGAAAATACTTATTAATAAAAATGTAGTTTTATCTGTTCTTAATCCCCTAAGCCCTTAAAATGACCCCAAACTAGTGCATGAAGTCTAAACTCACCCAGCCAGTGCTCTCCATCCTTACTCCCAAAGCCGTTTCTATACTGAATCCACGGCCTGTAGAAGTTAGTAACTCCATCCATCCTTCTCTGGATCACCTGCAGCCGTGAACATGCAGTTTATCTCAGCAATCTTCATTTTTCATTTCATTTTTATCAGTGTTTTAAGGTATTTTAGGGTATTTTTGCTATTCTTCTGCTATTTTTAAGATTTTCTTTTGTATTTTATGACATTTGAATGTATTTCTATAGTGTTCTATAGTTCAGAAAGTGTTTTTAGGCTTTTTGGTTTTTAGGATATTTGTTGGTATTTCAAGGTATTTAGAAGTGTGCCTATGCTAATTTGAAGGTATTTTTTATGAGGGTTTATTTTAGTAATGTTAATTTTTCTGGTATTGTTATGTTTTGTGTATTTTTATGACACTTGAGGGTATTTTTAAAGTGTTCTATATTTTGAAGGCATTTTTAGGCTATTTTGGAATGTTTTTGATATTTGTTGGTATTTTAAGGTATTTTAAAGTGTACCTATGCTACTTTTAAAGTAATTTTTATGAAAATGTATTGCAGCAATATTAATTTTGTAAAGGCATTTTAATAGCGTTTTAAGGTATTTTTAGGGTAATTTTTGGTATTATTATGTTATTTCTAATGGCTTTTCTGTATTTTTATGACAGTCTGAATGTATTTTTATAGTGTTGTATAATTGTGAAGGTATTTTAGCCTGTTTTTTGAGCGTTTATAGTATTTGTTGGTATTTTAAGTTATTTTAAAGTGTGTCTATGCAATTTTATACCTATTTCTACCTATTTTAAGATAATCCTTTATCAGTCCCACCGCAGGAAAAGCAGCACAGAGAATAGAACAGAAGTGATAGGAAATTCCACTTAGAAAGTATTATAAAAAAGAGGAAAAATAAGAGGTGAGCATAAGCAGCTGTAACAGGCCACCACTTGAACCTGTGGCTGAAGTAATTATCAAGATATTTTTATGCTATTTCTACGGAATTTTCTGTGTTTTTGGCATGATATTTTTATTTAATTTTGTGTTTTTGTATTGTACTTGTGTGGAATTGTAAGCTTATTCTTAAGTATTGTTTTGTTTTGTGTTATTTTTATTTTTTTATGTTTTTTATGTTATTTCATGTTGGGTCTTTTGGGTATTTTTATGCTATTTGTAAGGAATTTATAAGATATTTTTACTGTATTATTAGGTATTTTTAGGAAATGTATATGGAATTAAATTAGAATTTTGAGCTATTTTGTTTTTTGTTAATGATAATTGAAAGGTATTTTTATTTTAAGGTATTTAAATGCTATTTTATGGTATTTCCTGAGGGTTTGAGGGTGTGTTCGTGGTATTTATGTGGTATTTTATGCTGTTTGAAAAGTATAAGTTTAAAATTCGTACTGTCCAACGCCCGTCTTGGGAGGAATATCCGCTACAGCCCATGTCGCAGTACACCTGCACAGGTGATTCTCCTGTAGGGTAGATGCTGTACAGCCCACTGAGGGTCTGTCCCTGATTATAGATATCAGAGCAATCCACAGGAAGCTGCCCCTGAGTAACAGAGACACTGCCCACCAGCAGGGGGAGCACTACACCCACAAACACCACAGCCTGAAAAAAAAGAGTTAAAAGTTAAAATACAGCATTTTACAGGAAAAAATACCCGCTGTTTGACTGCAGTCGGGGAATAAAGGGAAGAGAAACAGGTACATTAAAAGTCATTAGTATTTTTAGAGATCTATAGGCAGCTTGATTTAGGGCATCAATGTGTCTTTGCTATCATAACCACAGGAAAAGTACACCATGTGTACATGTGATTTAGCTATTTATAGGTTTATGTTTTAGTAAAACAAACATTGTTGTTTTATTCTATAAACTACAGACAACATTTCTCCCAAATTCCAAATAAAAATATTCTCATTTAGAGCATTTATTTACAGAAAATGAGAAATGACTGAAATAACAAAAAAGATGCAGAGCTTTCAGACCTCAAATAATGCAAAGAAAACAAGTTCATATTCATAAAGTTTTAAGAGTTCAGAAATAATCAATATTTGGTGGAATAATCCTGGTTGGTTTTTAATCACAGTTTTTTTCATGCATCTTGGCATCATGTTCTCCTCCACCAGTCTTACACACTGCTTTTGGATAACTTTATGCTGCTTTACTCCTGGTGTAAAAATTCAAGCAGTTCAGTTTGGTGGTTTGATGGTTTGTGATCATCCATCTTCCTCTTGATTATATTCCAGAGGTTTTCAATTTGATAAAATCAAAGAAACTCTTAATTTTAAATGGTCTCAATTTTTTTTTTCCAGAGCTGTATGGATATAAATACATATATTTAAAAAGTGCTGTTTAAAAGCTTTACCAAAACTGAAAACTATCAGAGATTAAGATGATAAAGAGAACTTACTGTCATTTTCAACAATTGACTGAGTCGATTTCAGGACCTAAAATGTAACCTACGATAAAAACACAAATTACGATTAAAAAAACACATTCTTTAGAAAAAGACAAAAATTAATCAGAATAAAAAATGTCATTTTACTCAACACTACAGACACATTTAGAAAGCAGTTCCCAAAACCAACAAACCTGGTCATATCTGGGTTACGTTGTTCACACTATACTGACTATATTGCCAAAAATATTCGTTTATCACTATCATACCATCAGTATAGTGTATAATGTTAGATATATTTTATATATAAAATAGTAAAAAATATATCTCACCGTTTGTTGCAGTTTTTCTCGTCAGTCTATTCCTCCAAACACAATAAGCTTTATAAACTCTCTAAATGACCCCCTGCCTGCTGTTTATTCTGACCTTTATCTCATTCTGGAAATTCCTGAACACTCAGGACCAAAGATCAAAGGTGGATTCATCAGCATTTCAACATATTTAACAAATTCAGTGCTTTTTTTTCATTATTTTAAAATGTTCTTTATTTTAGATTAATACTAAACTCACCCAAACTATGAAGAAAAACATATGAAATCATTTATTAAACAAACAAATGTTAAAAAAAAAACAGAATATGTTTTAAATTTTGCATTCTTCAAATCATTTTCTCAGTCAGTTTTATGAGGTAGAGTCACCTGGAATTCAGGCTTTCAGTTAACAGCTGTGCTGAACTCGTCAAGAGTTAATTACTTGAATTTCAGTTGCAAAGTAGTGAAGAGGTAGAGTTACAGGTATACAGTGAATAGCTCTACAGCTCTGTAAAAACAAGAAACCACCTAAAAACTATGAGTTTCTTTAATTTTACCAAATTAAAAACCTCTGGAATATAATCAAGAGAAAGATGGATTTTGTGACACCAGGAGTAAAGCAGCATAAAGTTATCCAAAAGCAGTGTGTAAGACTGGTGGAGGAGGAGAACATGATGATAAGATGCATAAAAAAAAAACTGTGATTAAAAACCAACCAGGGTTATTCCACCAAATATTGATTATTTATGAACTCTTAAAACTTTATGAATATGAACTTGTTTTCTTTGCATTATTTGAGGTCTGAAAGTTCTGCATCTTTTTTATTATTTCAGTCATTTCTCATTTTCTGTAAATAAATGCTCTAAATGAGAATATTTTTATTTGTGATTTGGGAGAAATGTTGTCTGTAGTTTATAGAATAAAACAACAATGTTCATTTTACTCAAACATAAACCTATAAATAGCAAAATCAGAGAAACTGATTCAGAAACTGAAGTGCTCTCTTTATTTTTTACAGAGCTGTATATATACTGAATAATATTAACTCCACTGTGAGATTTAGCACACTGTACTTTGTCCTCCTGGGTGTCTGTTTTTGGCAGAAACTGGTGCAGTTGTGAAAATGTCCTTAGTTTTGTTTATTTCAGGAACTGACGTCGCTCACAGACACTGATAAAGTGATTCAGTTTTGTTTACTGGATGTAATGTTTATTCTTATGTGAGTCATTTATTTTTAAATGAGTTTGTATTGTCCTTTAACTGGGATTACTTCAGCTGACACATAATGCACCTACCAAAAGTATTGGGACAACTAGCTGTCTCCTCTAAAAGCAAGGGTATTAATACTGGGATGACTTAAAGGAGAACTCTGGTGTAAAATGTACTTTTATTGTAGTAAAACATGATAAAAAGTTCTTATCTTTGATGAATAGCACACCTCCGTTCTCCCACAGCGTTCAGAGATCCAGAAATTTCAACAGTTTATCCAACAAACACCCTTCAGACTGGGAGATACGGGACATAATTTACCCTGATAAATCACTTTTTACATCGTTATCCAGCTCAAAGTAGCTCCACACCTCCTTACTAGAATCTGGAGAGTCCTGACATTTAAAACAAGGCATTAATAACTTAAAAAGTACAGAAGAAGCTCATTAAAAAACACTGTTTTTATTGCAGGTACACTATGGGATGTAAACCGTGGTTTTTAATAAGCTTTTTTGTGCACTTTTAAAGTTAATAATGCCTCGTTTTAAAAGGTTCAGAATAATATATCAAAGCCCGAATTTTCATTATTAGTGCCAAGACGAATGATTGTAAACTTCCTGCCAAAATTGTAGTTCTGACACTAACTGTTTTATTAACATGTATAGAACGGTACAGTATATAAAAGCATGCAATGTGAAAAAATTGCAGAATGTCACTGAAAATAACATTCGTAAAACAAAAAGACAGTCATAAAAAATGTATACAGCTGTGGAAAAAGTTAATATACCACTTGAATAATGACAAAATGATCAGTTTCTCTGATTTTACTATTGATAGGTTTAGGTTTGAGTTAAATGAACTTTGTTGTTCTATATCTCTACTGAAAACAATACTAAAGTTTTAAGAGTTCAGAAATCAATATTTGGTGGAATAACCCTGCTTTTATTCACATTTTTTTTCATGCATCTTGTCATCATGTTCTCCTCCACCAGTCTTACACACTGCTTTTGGATAACTTTATGCTGCTTTACTCCTGGTGCAGAAATTCAAGCAGTTCAGTTTGGTTTGATGGTTCAGCTCTACAGTGAATAGCCCTACAGCTCTGGAAAAAAATAAGTGAGCACCTAAAAATTATGAGTTTCTTTGATTTTATCAAATTGAAAACCTCTGGAATATAATCAAGAGGAAGATGGATGATCACAAACCATCAAACCACCAAACTGAACTGCTTGAATTTTTGCTCCAGGAGTAAAGCAGCATAAAGTTATCCAAAAGCAGTGTGTAAGACTGGTGGAGGAGAACATGATGCCAAGATAAAGATAGAATATATAGAATATAGAATAAAACAACAATGTTCATTTTACTCAAACATAAACCTATAAATAGCAAAATCAGAGAAACTGATTCAGAAACTGAAATACAGGAACCCCGTTACCAGAAGTTTTCACACACAGGTCTGATCTTCATACTGATGAACTTTAGACAGTTAATGCCTTTCCATTGATACCACACATTTCCAATGGCATTAATAGTGGGGTCTTGTCCCCACAGGTATATTCCATTGGGGTTTGCATGGTGGCATGCGGCGTACCAGAACCCACCGAGATGGGATTTAGCACAGTTACCACTCCAGGTGTCCTGGTCCTTATCAAAGGTGGAGAACATCTGCCCATCATGCATCTGCAGAGCATCTCCTGTAGAAACTAGGGTTATAGATAGCGATTACAGACACTTTCCATCTACAAATCAAACAGCATTGGAACATCATTGATTCTTCAGTCTTTATTCTCAAATCAAAAGCTTTAAAACTGATTGTCAACACCTGGCAAATATTTAGCATGCTAGACATCTGATTCAGTCGGCGAATGTGAGTCAGGAGCAGCAGCTGCATACAGCCAATGAGATCACAGAGAGATAGAGAGAAATCCACGGGTCCAAAACGCACCAGAGCTGTTTATGGAGAGTCTGAGCACCCTACCACTCCCCCTGTTATATCATGAAAGGACTCTAGAGGGAGCCTGTGAGTGAGTCCTCTATGAATGGAGTAAATAGAGGTAAAAGCTAAAAACTTTAAATTAAAAATAATTATGATTTACTTGTTCTGAGTTTTTCTTTAATTTTACAAAAGTAGATAATGTATTTTACTAAGAAAACTAAGAAAGTGTAAAGAAGAAAACAGGTTTTACCCTGTAAAGCACAAGCATTACTGCTACTGTGAGCTGATTGGTACAGGTAGATGCAGGTATAGTATGTTTAAAAGGTTTACCACTGGAGTTTAAAATGATAGAAATGATGTCTGCAGTGCTGAAACATTTAATATAGTTCTGTGCTGAGAACATAAGTACATATTTCATTATAAAGCTGATCAGACGTTTATAAACTCTGATTTTACTCAGTTGCTTCATATGAACTCGTTCATGTTGGACTCAATTTCGTATTCTCCTTTATAGAGATTCTCTGGCATGACATCACTAGTTCATGTGTGCTCATTTCTGGTGTGTTCTTGTGATAAATGTGTTTATGGAGAGCTGTGAGGTGAGTCGGTGATTTCCCGCAGTGAGAAATCAAGTAACTTGTGACCCTCAAAAAGACTCAAAAAGTTGCGTAGTGTAACGATACAAAAAGTCATGTAGCGTGAACCACACGAAAAGTTGTGTTGTGTGAACGACTCAAAAAGTCGTGCAGTGAGAATTACTCAACAAGTCATGTAGTGTGAACGACTTCAAAAGTTGTGTAGCGTGAATGACTCAAAAAGTCATGTAGCGTAAACAACTCAAAAAGTCGTGTAGCGTGAACTACTCGAAAAGTTGTGTAGTGTGAACGACTCAAAAAGTCGTGTAGCGTGAATGTGGCATTATGAAGCTGTCTAATGCTTTTTTTATACTTTTGAGCTTGTGAAAATTGAGGGACTGGGATAAAAGTGTCTAAAATTCTACAAAAGTTAAAGCAGTTTTTAGAGAAAACCTTTGAATTTAAGTTGAACCACTGTTCAATATCTTATGGAAGAGATACACAAAAGCATTCAAATTTAAATAATAAAAGAATAAAAGAATAAAAAATAAGAGAGCACTTAAACACGATGAGTTTCTTTGGTTTTATCAAATTAAAAACCTCTGGAATATAATCAAGAGGAAGATGGATGATCACAAACCATCAAACCACCAAACTGAACTGCTTGAATTTTTACACCAGGAGTAAAGCAGCATAAAGTTATCCAAAAGCAGTGTGTAAGACTGGTGGAGGAGGAGAACATGATGCAGAGATGCATGAAAAAAAACTGTGATTAAAAACCACCAGGGTTATTCCACCAAATATTGATTATTTCTGAACTCTTAAAACTTTATGAATATGAACTTGTTTTCTTTGCATTATTTGAGGTCTGAAAGTTCTGCATCTTTTTTTGTTATTTCAGTCATTTCTCATTTTCTGTAAATAAATGCTCTAAATGAGAATATTTTTATTTGTAATTTGGGAGAAATGTTGTCTGTAGTTTATAGAATAAAACAACAATGTTCATTTTACTCAAACATAAACCTATAAATAGCAAAATCAGAGAAACTGATTCAGAAACTGAAGTGATCGCTTCATTTTTTACAGAGCTGTATATTCTACAAAGGTGTATTCCCTCCCTCCATTTATATCATAAATATTTACATCCACAGAGACAGAAATGCATCTATCTATCTATAATAAATAAAGGAGACAACATAGAGGTTTAATCCCAGATTACACTGCCTCTTTAAAATCTCCATTCATAATACAAAACATGCCTAATGCTTACTCTCTGTCTGAAAAACATCCCGAACATTTTAACTTTTTTATTTTTTATGATAACGTCAACTCACTAAGTCAACAGTAAAACTTTCTGCAAAAAAGAGGTCTCACCATGTCAATGCAGCCTTTTCTTCTGAAAAAACAAATACAATACAAATTAAACAAAATCTTAAAAAATGTTAGATTTTTTTCATTTCATATTTTGATTTCTAAAAGAACCTCAATTAACAAATCTGTCTTTAACTTCCTGCTGTGTAATTTGTTGTTAAAGCACAAGAAAATACACTCACCCAGGCAGGTAGAGAGAATATTTCAGCACTTCTACGCCCAAATGCAACGAAGTTATGCTCCCATACCTCCTTTTATATGTTTCAAACCATCATTTTTTCTGTGTTTTGGGAAACAGCCAGTAGATTCAGTAGAGTTAACTCTTTCAGACCTGAATTATCTCCAATCATAGAAAAAAAATGAAGAATGCTGTTTTCTGTCTGTAGTCCACAGAAAAGAAGTATCTCGAAAACAGCAACTTTACAGGAGAGAGAAAAAACCTTCTAAACTTTCAATTGAGGTCAATGTAAAATGAGTTTATTTTAGGTAATTTTGAAGAGTTTCTATTGGTCCGTTCATCAATAAATTTTGGCGCAGTGTAAGAGACAGTTTGACTGTTTATATTATGTAGTAAACTAAAAAATGACATAAATTGAGTTACTTGTTTTTCATTGGATAGCAACAATATAAGCAAATAAATCCAATTAACTAAAACATTTAATAGCCTGTGTTTTTTATATTTCATTTTGATCTGTAAACAGTAAAAAATAAAACATTTTCAGTAAAAATAGCTGTTACTTTGCTTTAATTGCTCAACTACTACTGTTCTTCCAGTGGATGGAACCAAGTTTTTGTTTGATTGGTTTATAAACTTGTTAATTGGCTGGTTTATGATCTCTATTCTAATGGACAACAAACAGCTCTCAAATAGTGTTAGTGTTACAGTATGTGCAACAAAACATTTCATAAAAAAACAAAGAAAATACATGAAGTCTATTGTAATGGATGCAGGGTCTGAAAGGGTTAAAAAAGGTAAAAAGATATGGATTATTGCTCTAATTAAGAATATGACTGGGAATTTCCAAAAGAATTCCCTTGAGAGGTCTAGATTTCTAATTTCTCACACACTCTGTTCAGATTTAAAACTTATACTTGTATTAATTTTATAGTGTGGATGTAGTCTTTTAGTGCAAAAATGGTGAAAATCTGAATGGTGTCATATTCTGTTTCTATAACCAACACTGAGAAACAGTAGTCTAGGTAATATAGGCCTTTACTGTCAACCCTGATTAACTTGTTTTATTTAACTAATAATCAGCTAATCAAAACAGTTCTATTAAAATGAAGACATTTTTATTAACTTTTATTAGCTCATATCCTTTAAGTACATTAATGAAGCTTGTCAAAATGCTGCTAGGCTAAGAAATCAGTCTTAAGAAACTTATGAAGCATTTATGAAGCATGAAGCATTATGAAGCAAGTTTTAAGAGTCAATTGAATCCTTCTATTATGTGAAGTTCATTACATAAGCTGATCAGGGGGTTCATTGTTGTCCCCAGATGGAAACAAGTAAATGTTGTCACGACTGGCTCTAGGCCACATGTGTCAAACACAAGGCCCGCGGGCCAAATGTGGCCCGCCACGTCTTTTTATGTGGCCCGCGAGAGCTTGTAAAATCTTAGTGTCTATAATAAATAAGTCAGAAGCGTTCTTTGACCAAAAAATACATTTCCCACAATGCTTGTCGATTGTATTACCCGCAAAGTTACGGCTTACTGCCACTACACGGCAGTGTAGTCATTGATGTGGAAACCCTGCCGGAGGGAAGGCGTAACTTCGCGGGTGGAATTGAGACATGTTTATCCCATAATATCCAGAAAAAGAAAAGTTGATGCAGACGGACGGCTGTGCTTCAAGGCGAAAGACCGGTATGCATTTTGTGTTACTGACCAAAATAAACGCTTTTTAGAAGAGATATAAATTATGTGTAAATATTTATAAGACAATAGCTGATAAAATCTGTTTTAATGAGGTTAATAAACATCACTGTGACAGCGCTAGTCGCAGTTTCACCTCAGCAAAGGACGAGGAGGTGAATCACTTATCTAACCAGCCTTTACTGATTTCTTCAACAGTCTAACCTTGCAGCCGTGGTGTGTCCACTAAACTCCGTAGTTATAAACATCCTGAGGTTAGCAGCGCTAACTGACCTGTTTATAATGTAATCCGAGCAGTGACTCCGTGACGCTGCTCTAAACGGCTGCTGTTAGCTGCTTGGGCTGAAATATGAACTGTAGAGAGCTGTATTATCCGGTTAGTGGGGTTATTTTATTTCATACACAGAAGAACTTAAAATCCTGTAGCCCGTGGCTGGGCTGTAGCTCTGACTCAGTAAAGACTGTGGGCTTGTGCTGCTGCAGCTCCCACTAGTGGTTGGATGAGGAAATGCTAAATCTGTCACAGCTCACAATTTTTGATTTTATATTTATTAAGCCTCTTTTCAGTATCAAACGTTTTGATCAAAGTTAATATAACTTGTATTTTATGTCATTTCTATTCACTTGTATAGTTTGTTTCTTGATTGATGGAGTTTTTGGATTTCATAACAGGATTTATGTTAATAGAGCAACAAGCAAACATTTTTTCCATGCAACTGTAATATTTGATTGAATAAATAATATATTGAGAGTTATTTAACATTAAGGAGTAATTACATTCATTTACATATATTACATTTGGTTACATTTTCTTATATTTATAAGTTACATCTGGCCCTCGGAGGACAGCCAATATGCCAATGTGGCCCTCGGCCAAAATGAGTTTGACACCCCTGCTCTAGGCCGTGACAAATGAATGGAGGACACACAGTGTTTAAATGGCAAAAAATATAAATTTAATGAAGAAATTAGAAAAAGGTTCATGTCCAGACATTTATAAACAAAAAGGCGGCCAAAGAAAATCTATGTATCAACAAAAAACAACTAAAGCATAATGTCAAACAGAACCAAACCAAGCAGGCCCAGAAAACTGAGCTGCCTGCTGCAAACAGAACAAAAGAAAGGTCTCCCCCTGCACACCTACACAGGTGCATATATTGATTAGGTCTGTAGCCCCACCCCCTAACACCCAATCAGGGGACAGGCACGTCACAATGTGCACTATTGAATTTAGGCACATGATCTTACATCAAACAAACACAGTTCTACTACCACACCCGCAAATACAATCAATGGAAACCATGTGGTAATATTTTACCTTTAGAATCGAACCCCCACAGGAACTAAACCAGTTTTCATTCTCACAAAGTATCACATTAGTTTTATAACATGATGGAAAATTTCTTCCAGTTCTGGGAAATAAAGTTATTTTAGAACCTTGCTTACAATTTATTCGTATGGCAGAACAATGGCCAAACAAGCTATTGTCCACGATGATCCTGATGGGATCCTTGATCATGGCACTGAAGATGTTTGCTTGAACAGATGGTAAACATCCAGTTATAAATAGGAGAGAACATGATCTGGTCCAAAAGACCAAGAGACAAAACAGATTTGGACCCAATTCAGAGACGTTGGCGAATGCTGGGCAGATGTTGTTGTTAAAATCATTTAAAATAATTAATAAATGTGTCTTGGTCTTGGTTTCCAACTGACTAAAAATAGCTAAAAATGTTACCTGGATATCTGTTTTCTGTTATCGACCATATCAGGACTGCCTGCCCCATTTAAGACAGTCTGGCATGGATGGTGTTCCACTGGAAGAGGGTGATATCACAAAAATAACTCAACCCATTAAAATGTCTGGACATGCTTTCTATTCTGAGCTAATTAGCATCTTATTTAGTAAATAAATCAAACAAATGCCTTGTTATTGTATTACTTGAGGAAAATATGATTTCCTAATTTCGTGTCCCAGAAAAGAAGCATTAATGTCTCTGTCCCCTTTCTGTAATAAGATTTTTTTTTATTTTCTACTATGGCTGTCCGAAGCTGGTAAGTTTTCCCAGATTAAAGTCCAACACAGTTCAACCCAGGCAAAGGTTAAACTTAGAGGTACTTTCTAATGGCTGGTTTCTCAGGGTCAGATAAAGAGAAGAGACGCTCTTTATGCAGATGTTCCAGATAATAGACTGGTGTTTGCTGGAGGGCCAATGGGAATGGAAGGATAAACTAGGAGCCTGATGAACACTGGGCTTTGAGATCTTGGCTAAGCCCTTTTTGATAAATGACATTATTTTGATCAAATTAGATTCACTAATTTGGCACAGTGATTAAATCCTTACTAGCCTTCAGCATATACAACATCTCAAATCTGCAACAGAACTGGACATAAATGTTGAATCATGTTGAACAATCAATTCTGAATTTCCACCTCCGCTGAGGTTAACCTTTCACCTGGGATGACTGTAGCATCTGATAGGTTAAGGGAAGAGGAGAATATAAAAAAGGAGTGGGATCTCCAGTTCCTGTGAGTATTCCCCTTCAGGGAAGTTAATTGAGCTTTTAGCTCCCCAACTTCAGGATATCTGAGTGAGACCAAATCAAAACCATCTTTTGGAAAATAGATAATAGTGGAAAAAAGATGTTTCACTACGGTGGCCGAGAAAGCCCAACACAGTGGAAATTGAAAAGCGCTGCAAAAGCACAAAACACATCCATCAAAATTACAACACAGGCGCAGCAAATAGAAAAACGCGCTGCAAATAGAAAAACGCGCTGCAACTAGAAAAACGCGCTGCAAATAGAACCACAACACAACGGAATTTTCCCGGGGGAACTTAAAAGATACTGTACCAGCTAAGCTGCGTCTTCAGTAACGTCTCGGACTTCACTATGTGTACAAAGGACAATAAGTGGCAAACAAGGCGTTTTGTGAAGCAGAACTTTTAATAATATGCACACAACCGTGGTAATCACAGGTAATAAACATAACTTACTTTTCAGAAGCTTGTTTGCCACTTATGGTCCTTTGTATACAGCTGGTACAGCATCTTTTAAGGTCCCCCGGGAAAATTCTGTTGTGTTGTGACTCACTTCCGTTGTGTTGTGGTTCTATTTGCAGTGCGTTTTTCTATTTGCAGCGCCTGTGTTGTAATTTTGATGGATGTGTTTTGTGCTTTTGCAGCGCTTTTCAATTTGCACTGCGCTGGGCTTTCTCGGCCACCGTATTTCACAGCTTCTAAACAGACTGCTTGTGTTTTGCACCACCTGCTGGATAAGTTTGATAATTATTCACCCTTTTTTAAGACGGTAAAACCTCATGAGATGGTTAAAAATATATAAAATTATTGGGACACCTGCTCATCCCTCGTTTCTTCTAAAATCAAGGGTATTATAAAGAGTTGTTGGAGTAACTGTTTTTACTGTCCAAATATACATTTATACATTTTAATACTGCTCTGAGGAATTGCTTGCATTCAGAATTCACCAGGAGCGTTTTAGTATTAGTATATTAGTATGTTGGTGAAGAGCCTATACCAAAAGTATTGTATGGAGCGCCACCATTCCAGAGAACCCAGATCTTCCACAGCTCTACAGATCAAAACTGGGGATTTATACCCATCTATAGCCCATGCCTGGTGTTAGTTAAGCATGGTGTCAATAGGTTTATCTTTATTAATTTGCTGTAGAAAGTAAAATTCTATTGCCGATGTTTCTATTGCTATAGAAAATATGCGAGACAAGCTTGGACTAGGTACAAAAGCGTGAAGGTGGGTCTGGATGATTTGGGCATAATTTCTTTACAACTGAGGAAAATAGAACCATGGTGGTCTTAAGTTCTTCACAGTCATAGATTGGAATATAATTTATGAAATTATATAAATTATAATAAGAAGATAAGAATGCTCTTATCTTAAAATGCTGTAAGCTTATTTAACTGTTATATTTATTTATTTTGTTATATGCGTACTTTAATAATGTTTATTTGTTTCACTGAGGTTCGCACTTAAAAAAATGAGACAATGTTTTAGACTTTTTTTATTTATTTATTTTTAAGTACCATACAGATGTAAAACTGCATTCTTATATATTTGTGCATCGCTGGAACATAATTTGAGTGCGAAATGGTTAAAATATTCTTATAAGAAGAAAGGAAAAGACATACTTACTTTTATAAAAAAAAACAGTGTTAACAACCACCAAATAAATCTACACTACCTACTGTACTGTATACTAAAGTGTAGTGCAAAATGAAACCCTTGATTACTGTGATTATAGACAGATTTCTCCTCAGATTAGATGTTTTTATCATGATGGAAACGACAGAATATGATCTAGATATAGTTTTATTTTGATGCATTTTCAGCTGATCTGCTCTTAAAAGAACCGTCTCATCTTCATCACTGTGGTCTTCAGAGAGTAAACGCAGTTTTTCCAGCCGCACCAGGTAATGCCTGTAGCCTGCGTGGATGCAGACGTCCACTTGTACAGACCGTTTAGGTTGGAAACGAGGCAGTTGTTGAACCAGTAGCCTCCATTATTGACCACTGCACAGTTGTTGGTGTCTTTGTCGTAAGTTGCAAACATGTTTTCCCCGTGATAGTTCAAGGAGTCCCCTGAAAAAGAGATCAGATAAAGATAAAGAAAAAGAAAGATAGTCTCTAGACCAGGGGTCGGCAACAGGCAAGCATGAAACATCTGGCCTGTGAGGTTGTTTAAACTAAAAATAATAATAATAAAAATGCTTCTCTGGTGAGCTTTTGTTTATTATCCTCCCGTCTCTCTCTCTGTCGCGTTCGGCGTGACTTTAATTTCTGCTCGTTCTCGTTTTTCTGCCCGTTCTCGGGCTCCCTATCACCTTATAAGGTGTTTTTTTTTTCCGGCCGTGTCCCAATTCACTAGCTGGGGTAGCGGTAGTGTATTGGAGCGCGAACCTGACGATAAGGTATGGATCCGGCGTGAGGAGCGGTGTGTTTATTTATTTATTTTTTATTCCTTTCTTCTTGGGTTTACCTGCTTTGAGATCAACTGTTCTGTTATTCCCATCTTAAGCCCTACCCAGACAGGATTATTATCTCAGGGGGGAGTCTGTGTTAAAAATATTTCACACTTCTACTCTTTAGTGATAAAACTCCTGCATCCTGACTGCATTGAAAAAACAGGAGGACCAGTGACTTTTTAGGCTTTTTTCTTGGTCACATGACATCATGGCGTTCAGTAGCTCCTCCATTTCCACTCGCTGTTGTGTTTACGTGGATCTCCGTGGAAACGCACGCCCAAAGTATAATTACGGTGTGTGGCAGTGGCAAATATCTATTTTATTAAAGGCGAGGAGACGAAACTCAGAGATGTGCGTCCGGACGGGACTAAAATTACCGGAGGAGCACGGAGTTCAGAGAAAAACAGTAGATAATTCAGCCTGTAATTTACTCAGAGGACGTCTGAGAAAAACACGTACATGATCGTTCTGGACGGGAATAAAATCACAGAGGGTAAAAAAATACATAAAAGAGAAAATTACCCATAACCCCCTGAGAGTGCTGGATGTTACTCTACACAGATTTCTATCCTGAAAATCCTGTTTATTTGGGTGAGTAAAGCACTTTTATTTATTTACAGTAAGATTAGATTTCCAATGTTCTGATTATACTGGTGAGATGTGATGAGGCTTAATGTTTTTGCATGAAGCTCATTAGCCCATAAAATAAAAACACAACATAAATTAGCCACATGGTTAGATAAGCCGCAGTGTTCAAACCATGTGAAAATGATACCATATGCAAATTTTTGAACACTTAAAATTTTTTTGACACAACAGCTTGGGATAATTTTTTATTAAGGTTATGACGATAAGTCATAAATTCACTCACCTGCTCCTCCGTTGATGAAGCCGCTAATGTGCAGCTTGTACCTGTACGTTTCCGAGTCAATGTAGAAACTGGTGTAATGGGCGTAAACACTTCCTCTCTCAAAATCCTCCATGTAGATCCTCAGCTCATACTTTCCTCTGTTAGTAATGAGGAAGATGTTCTGCAGACCTGCCAGACAAACAGTCAGTTTCCCCATTATCACTTACTCAAAACTAAAAAGTAGTGTAACGTTGAAAAATTACAATAATTGCTAAGCTGCTCTGTTCTTTGTTTCCAGAGCTGTAAGAACAGTTGTGTCTTATTTTATACAAATGAACATATAAAATAGCAGATATTTACCCAGCCAGTATTCACCGCTCGCGTTCCCAAAGCCGTTCTTGTACTCATCCCACGGCCTGTAGAAATTCACACTGCCGTCCATCCTCCTCTGAAACACCTAAAAGAGAGATTAAAAGTGAAAGTATGTATGAATTTCTAGACGTAGGATAAAGAAATAAAGGTTTTTATGAGACGTTTCAGATCTTCTCCACTCACAGTCCACCTCCCTTTGTCTTCATCACAGCCCATATCACAGTAAACCTGCACTGGTTTACTGGATCCTCCGGGGTAGATGGTGTAAACCCCAGTGCTCACTGAGCCACTGTTATAAACATCTTCACAATCCAGAGGCAGTGGGTCAGTAGAGGCAGGGGCTGACTCCACCACCAGGGGGAGCACCAGGAACAGCAGCAGCAGCTGAAAAAAAATTAAAAAGGTGATTTTTGCAAAAAAGAAGCTGTTAAAACTATGTTACGATTCATAAAGGTACAAAGGTTTCGATCTTACCATGTTACCAGTCCTGCAAAGAAAAAGGAATAAATAGGTTAACAATGATTAATATGCTTCAAAGTTCTTTTTTTTTTACAGCATTTATTAGTAGAAAATGAGAAATGGCTGAAATAACAACAACAAAAAAATCTAAGCAAATAATTGGAATAAACCTGGTTTTTTAATCACAGTTTTAATTTTATGCATCTTGGCATCATGTTCTCCTCCACCAGTCTTACACACTGCTTTTGGATAACTTTATGCTGCTTTACTCCTGGTGCAAAAATTCAAGCAGTTCAGTTTGGTGGTTTGATGGTTTGTGATCATCGATCTTTCTCTTGATTATATTCCAGAGGTTTTCAATTTGGTAAAATCAAAGAAACTCATCATTTTTAAGCGGAATCTTATTTGTTTTACAGAGCTGTATATTGCAACAATTTAATTTGCACTGCTAGTTCTTATTTTGTGCTTTGCAAATAAAAAATCCTTCAAAAAATGTGTTGTAAAATGTGATAGATGTGATTTTAAACGCTGATAGGACATGGAAAGGTTTATGGAACGTTAAGTGGGCCACCCTCTTTTACATGCTCACCTACAGTAGTGAGCAGCATCTTACAACATGATGCTACCACCAACATGCTTCACATTGTACTTCGACATTTTGACCATTTTCAGATTAAATTTGGTCTCATCTGACCAGTAGTGCATGAATTACAGGAAGCTTTATTTATACACTGTGGATAAAAACGACTTGCAGCTACCGAATATTGTTGTTGAATACTTATGCAAACAGACATTTTAGTTAAATTAAATGTTTATTATTTTTAAGTGGTCTCTTTTTTTTCCAGAACTGGATTTCTAATTCTTAAATTCTACATTTTTTCCTTAATTTTAAAATGTTCTATATTGTAAATTAATACTAAACTCATCCAAACTATGAAGAAAAAATTATGGAATTATTTAATAAACAAAAAAGTGTTTAAAAAAAACAGAGTATGTTTAATATTTTACATTCTTTGCACACATCTGCTGGATTTTTTTCAGCTTTATGAGGTAGAGTCACCTGGAATTCAGGCTTTCAGTTAACAGCTGTGCTGAACTCATCAAGAGTTAATTACTTGAATTTCTTGTCTCTTAATAAAGTGTTTGAGAGCATCAGTTAAAGTAAAGTAGTGAAGAGGTAGAGTTACAGGTATACAGTGAATAGTGAATATTTCAGTAATGTTCTAATCCAGATTATGAGAAGCAACAACTACTCAACAAAATAAAGAAAACAATGACTTTAAGAAGAAATGAAGCTCAGTATCCTCAAGTGCAGTCACTGCAAAGACCTTAAAAAACATTATAATGATGGAACCGCTACTCATCAGGACTCTGTTGCACAGGATAAGATTACCAGAGTTTACCAGCCTCAAAAAAACGCAAGTTAGCAAGTTAAGTTTTAGTTTGTTTAACACTTTTAAGTTACTACATGATTCCTTATGTGTTCCTTTATAGTCTGATAGATTTTAGTAGATTTTACTTTTTCATTTACTATGTAGGAAAAATTAAAAATCGGATGTTACAGGATATGGAAAGACTCTTACCTGGGCAGGTGTGGTGAATCCTTCAGTACTCGTGCAACTATTTCTAAATGCAGTAAAAGATGTGATGATGCTCCTCTGCCTCCTTTTTTATAACAGCCAGTAAAAGAGGTGGAGCATCATAAAGGAGGAAACTAAAGGAGGAAAAAAGTTTTTTTTCTAATAAACTGTAAAAGTAAACATCTGAATTCTACAGCAGTGCGTCAGAAAGATGCACAGATCTCAGGCTGATGGAATGATTACACGTCAACACTTCTACTTAACCAGAACAAAACATCTCTTTGTATTTTAGATGTCTTGTAGAGATTCAGGGCTACCAAGTTTTTAAGTCAGTTCATGGTGAGAACTGACAGATTTATGACCCTCAGTACGATTCCTGCTTAGATATGTTAATGCTGATACTGAAGTGATACCATGGCAAAAAAATAAAACATCAGAAATTAATGTACTTATTATAATTATTAGTTTTTTTATGATAAATTATGATTTTATTCCCTTTCGCCATTGTCCTGGTCAGGACAGGGTGTTGCCATGTTTCCCTTCTAATAGTAAAGCTAAAGGAAGCTGCTAAGTTAACAAAACTGTAATGATAATAAAACACTTTCTTTTAAAGTAAAAACGAGTGCTGGATATGAATCTACACAGATTTCTTTCCTGAAAACTGTTTATTAGGGGGAATAAAGTGCTTCCATTTATTTACAGTAAACTTAGACTTCTCCAGTAATAAGGCTGGAGCATTAGCATTAGCGGCTAACTACTAGCTGGTAATACTACTGTTGTCCACCAGTGCTAGCTGGGGTTAGGAGCAGGCTACAGGCTGATAATACTCACCTATGAACAACGAAAGAACTAGTGCTCAGCATGATTAGCAGGTAATGCTAATGCTGCTCCAACAGTGCTAGCTGGGGTTAGCAGCAAGCTACAGCCTGATAATACTCACCTCTCAACATCGAATGCACCTGGGAGAAGCTCCAAAGTAAACAAAACTGTAATTCTTAAAAAAAAAATAAAATTCTTTCAAAGTTAAAAGAGTGTTGGATGTTAATCTGCACAGATTTATCTCCTAAAAACTGTTTATTTAGGTGAGTAAAATGCTTCAGTTTATTTACAGTTTTAGCTTAGATTCCCAGTATTTTTTTGTCTAAGAGTGAGTTTTCAGTAAGTAAGTTTCTCCAGCACTAAGGCTGGGTGCAGCAGCATTAGCATTAGCCGCTAGCCGCAGCTCTTAGCGCTGGTAAATGTCTCCTGATAGTCCTATACTGTTACACTAAGGAACATTGAGTGTTAGGGAAACCCAGGGTGATATCAGCTAGCGGTTTGCTTTCTCATTGTTCTCTTTTTTTGCTTCCTAATGACTTCCTTCCTGGGTGTTTCATCTTCTAGCAACTAGTCCTGAATTCAGAACCCCCGCCAGGAAAAGCACCCCCTCTCGGGAGAGGCTGCAGGAGACGTTTCTTTTTAATTATTTCTTACGACTCAGTGTAGCTTAGAACAGAATCTTGGGAATTTCTATTTTCTAAGTAAAGTTAAAGCCAAGAAGACGTGGGTGCGTGATCCCGAGAGAGGGTGCTTTTCCTGGTGGGGGTTCTGAATTTAGCACAACACCCGACTTTTAGCTTTACATGCAAGATCAGTGATGAGAGCAATGAATCGCAACAATAAAAATAATATACTGCAACAAAAAAGACTTTAGGATAATGTCTTGTTCTGCTAACAAACTGGGAGGGTTTTGGGTTATTTAACGTTTATATTAACTGCTGCCAAAAATCTTTATAAAACGTTTATGATTTTATGGCGTGAGTATATTTTTAGTTTATATATATATATGTATATATACAGTATGTATATATATATATATATATATATATATATATATATATATATATATATATATATATATATATTTATATATATATATATATATAGTTTATTGAATTGCATGTAAAGCACTTCGTAGCTTTGCTTAGAAAAGTGCTATATAAATAAATACTTACTTACTTGCTTAGTCAATAAAAAAAGTTTAGTAAATGAACATCATCATGAGAAGTGCTTTCAGTAGAAAAAAAAATAAAACACTGGACCCAACACTACTGAGTTTTTTTTTTTTTTTAAGAGTGGAGAAAATGTAAGTATACAATATAATTGACATGCCAATAACAATAATAATAATAACAATAATAATAATAATAATAATAATAATAATAATAATAATAATAAAATCTGTTATATTATTTTAAATATGTAACATGTTTATGTTGTAAAGTCACTTTTGATTAGATTTAACTAATAATAAACAGAAATACATGATTTATGATTAAAAGTACTTGCGCAATTGTTGTTCTAAGTCGCTATAAGGTGGACTTTAAATTATTTTAGCAAATATGTCCCCCAATATCAAACCCGCTCCTACACCTTTGTGCTAAGTAGATAAAATGTACATATAAGTAGAAAAAGTACTCTTTAATTACTCCGCAAAAAGTTCAAATACACTTTAAATATATACAAAAGGGGAAAACCGAACCAGCAGCTGAAAGTCGTCACTGTCTCCTGTTATCTTTTATCCATCTTGAAAAATTTGTTCTGCAGAGCCCTTATAGTTTTAATCCTGGTTCTAGATCTAATCACAGATAATCTCACATACAGTTTCCAATTACTCTGTAAACACTTTGTAGTACAAAGTGAAACTAAAAACACCGGTATTTACCACATAAAAAATATGTTCTGAATGCAAAAAGATGCTAAACTCATGTGACAGGGTAAAAACTTCCTGGAGAATTAAAAACAGAGAGATAAGATCAAACCAACATTTAAAAATAGTCCCTCAATTATTTTACACTGTTAAAATAAACATCAAAAAATAAAAATACCATCAAAATCAACCATCAACAACTCTGACTCTTAACTGGTTCATCACCTAAATTAAAAACACTTTAAATTACATAAAATTACGAAAATCTTCTGACATCTGAGGCACCTCAATTTCTGACTGTAACACAAAAACTGTGCAAAAGATTTGCAATTCAATTTACAATAGCAGACAAAATGTTAAAACCACCTTAAATTCAGTGTTTTTTCATTCATTTAAAATGTTCTGTATTGTATATTAATACTAAACTCACCCAAACTATAAATATTCAAAGTAGCACATCTTATATTCTACTACTAGACAACACATTTTAAATTTTACAGGTTTTCTTATTAATTTGCTATATATAACTATATTAAAATATAATGCAGAGACACTTGGCTCTATTAAATTATTATTTTGTGTTTTCTATTAATTAAAACATTTTAAAGTAATTTTTATTACTTCAGTTCAGTTCTTTTTACTATTTGGTGTTAAATTTAAAAATAGACAATTGCGTGTAAGGTGTAATTATTTCATTTTTTGTATTTGATATGGTACAGTAATGAAGAAATTATCTATTTTTCAAATTTTTAGTTTTTCATTTCTGTCTGTAACAAGCAGAATTTCTCTTTTTTTTTCTTATTTTTCCATTTTTGGATTTTGTAACAAAAGTCTGGTACTATCCAGCTATTTTAAAAAATGTAAATTGAATACTATGTATATATATATATATTTAATTTGTAAAGAAAATTAGATCTTAAGAATTTAAATCCTATTTCTAAATTTACTTTATTGCTAAATGAAAATTGAATGATTTGATCTGGTAATGATTAATGTACTAATTAATGACATTTATTATTTTATTATTATTTATTTTTTATTTGCCATAATATCATGACTTATTTACCATTTATTAACTATTTATTGACTGTATTTTGCAATAATATTGGTCACTGTTCACTGTAAGATAAATGTACAGGGGAATCATGCTTCCTTTAATATTAGCTTTATATATATACTGTATTTTAATATTATTTAATTGTAATTTTTGTTTTATTTTAGTTTTATACTGTTGTATATTTCTGTTCTCTCCTCTTATCTTGTCTGAGATCAGTCTGGGCCTGAAGGGATTTTCTGTGATGAGCTGATCTAAAGAGGAATTTGTTTCCTGGGTTTTCTCCCTTTTTAAACTCTTGGTCCAGATCTTCTCGTTCTTCAGAATGAGAGTTATGCATAAATTAACCTGCTGCATGAGTTCCCACCGTCATTTTATACACCTGAGAAAATCTGTCTACAGAAATTTTTACTTTTTTAGGTTCTCAACATCATTTTCCTCCCTTTTTACACCGAAATCACTGCAACCCCTAAACCCATCCCTCATCCCTCCATTCATTTATAAGCTGTTAATCACTGATTCCTGAGATTTTGGATAAAAAGTTAGTTAAATTACAAAATCTGAATGTATAAAATTACAGATTAATGTCCTCTGCTGTTCAGAAATCTACAGGTTGAACCTTTTCATATTAAAACATCTCGTTTCTCCTCTGTTTACTACCTACTTCAGACATCTTCTTAAAAACTATACATTTATATCATAAGCTAAATTATTATTTTAATATTAAACTGAAATAAGAGAAAATAATAAAGGTATGGTAGCAAAAATGAACTTAAACCTGCAGTAGAGCTGTAAAAGCTGAAGGTCCTCAGAAATGCAGTTAAAGTTCTGTAGTTTTCTGATTTTATTAATTATTATAAATATCTGACGCTGTTGATGAATATGTTCGACAAATTTTGAGCCACAAAACAAAAGCAAATATTGTTAAAAACTCGCTGCATGTAGTTTTTAATACATATTACGATCTCATTAATTCATTTGGTAAATATATTATTCAATCCAGTTATTACTTTTAGTTTTTTAAATAAAGTTGAAATATTCATCTCTTATCTGGGGAAAAATGATTTTGTAGACATAATACATAAAAATAAACCTATAAAAGAACCTTGCTTCTGATTGCAAGAATCTGACTCCTGAATCTTACTCCTGATTCATTAATCTAAAGCCTGATTCCCGACTCTGACAGTATGAACCCAAGATATTGTTTCAAGGGAACTCTTGCTCTTCTCTTCCTGGGGCAGCCCTGATGAGTGCCAGTTTCACCATCATTAAAATTTCTTATGGTTTTTGTGGCGATTGCACTTCTTGAAATTCTTCGTTTCAGATCGACTCTCCTTAATTTCTTCTTAAAGTATTTTTTATTCTTTATTTAGTTGAGTAGTTGTTGCTTCTCATAATCTGGATTCGAACATTACTGAAATATTCACTATTCACTGTATACCTGTAACTCTACCTCTTCACTACTTTACTTTAACTGATGCTCTTAAACTTTACATTAAGAGACAAGAAATTCAAGTAATTAACTCTTGATGAGTTCAGCACAGCTGTTAACTGAAAGCCTGAATTCCAGGCGACTCTACCTCATAAATCTGACTGAGAAAATCCAGCAGAGAAGTTCAAAACTGTCATTTAAGCAAGACAAGCTACTTTAAAGAATCTAAAGTATGTTTTCTTCATAGTTTGACGAGTTTAGCGTTAATCCACAATGCATAAAATGTAAGATGTGTTAAACTTTAGACTGGTAACTGTAGGTGTGTTAAATGAATAGCTGAGATTTGTCTTTTTGTCTTGCTTTGTAAAGCATTTTTTTTAAATAACATTAGTGTTTCCTTATATATTTTACTATCTATTACTACTTATCTACTATTTATTACAGTCAGGCTATGTGCAATAATACTAGTCATGATGCTTCCTCTAATCTTAGTTTTTCTTGGTATATATACTTATTTATTCTTACATTGTTTTGTATTTTATGTATATATATATATATATATATATTTTTTTTTTTTGCCTTGTCTTGTCTGAGGTTCATTCTAATCACCTGGTGTAAAGGGGTTTTCTGTGATGAGCTGATGTAAAGAGGAATTTGTTTTTCTCCTTTTTCAACTAATTAACGTAGGAGTTTTTATCTTTACTTTGTTCCAGTACTAACAAAACATCTTCACTATGTTAGTTATGCATGTAAATCTCAGTTCCTGGAGCACAAAAGCGCTGCAGGTGTTCGCAGTGTACGTCGTTTCACAGAATTTTTTAATTACATGACCTTCATCACATGTCAAAAAAAGTTGTCATGAAAAGAAAAGGTAGAGTTCATATACAGTGAACAGCCCTATTTGAGTAATCTACTGTATCTACTGTAACTGTAGATTAATTACAGAGCAGTATGGGTACAACAGATTACGGTGCTGGTGATTCTGTATCTACTGTAACTGTAGATTAATTACAGAGCAGTACGGGTACAACAGATTACGGTGCTGGTGATTCTGTATCTACTGTAACTGTAGATTAATTACAGAGCAGTACGGGTACAACAGATTACGGTGCTGGTGATTCTGTATCTACTGTAACTGTAGATTAATTACAGAGTAGTACCGGTACAACAGATTACAGTGCTGGTGATTCTGTATCTACTGTAACTGTAGATTAATTACAGAGCAGTATGGGTACAACAGATTACGGTGCTGGTGATTCTGTATCTACTGTAACTGTAGATTAATTACAGAGCAGTATGGGTACAACAGATTACGGTGCTGGTGATTCTGTATCTACTGTAACTGTAGATTAATTACAGAGCAGTACGGGTACAACAGATTACGGTGCTGGTGATTCTGTATCTACTGTAACTGTAGATTAATTACAGAGCAGTACGGGTACAACAGATTACGGTGCTGGTGATTCTGTATCTACTGTAACTGTAGATTAATTACAGAGCAGTACGGGTACAACAGATTACAGTGCTGGTGATTCTGTATCTACTGTAACTGTAGATTAATTACAGAGCAGTACGGGTACAACAGATTACGGCGCTGGTGATTCTGTATCTACTGTAACTGTAGATTAATTACAGAGCAGTATGGGTACAACAGATTACGGTGCTGGTGATTCTGTATCTACTGTAACTGTAGATTAATTACAGAGCAGTACGGGTACAACAGATTACGGTGCTGGTGATTCTGTATCTACTGTAACTGTAGATTAATTACAGAGCAGTATGGGTGTAACAGATTACAGTGCTGGTGATTCTGTATCTACTGTAACTGTAGATTAATTACAGAGCAGTACGGGTACAACAGATTACGGTGCTGGTGATTCTGTATCTACTGTAATTGTAGACTAATTACAGAGCATTTTTAATCAGTTTCAGAAAGAAGACACTGTATTCAGTTGTAATTTTTAACTTTTACATCTTTATTGGTCATTATTTAGCATCATTTCTCCTCGAGGTTGCAATAATGAGGTTAATGATATAGATGGAAGATGTTGTGAGATAATGAAAAGAAAGACACTTTCAGCCGCTGCTGGATGAGGTCCCTGCATGGAGATTAAAAGCTGACATAAGTATTAAAATCTAAAGTTTGGATGTTTTAATTAAATCAGAATTTTTAATAAACTTGAAATATTAATGGTCTAAGTTCAAATATGTGTTTTGAACGTGTTCAGTGGTGAAATTTGCTGTTCAGATACATTTTAAATTAAACATTAAATTAATCTGATGATTAAAAACACAGAAAGACAAATCTGTAAATTAAATGTGAAATGACTTTCTTGAAAGAGAGGATTAAATTTGTATTTCTGAGTTTTGAACCAAAAAAAAAAATAGATTTTACTTAATGGATCTGAATTTTTTTATTTTATTTGACAATTTCTAAGGAGCTGAATTTCAGCAGGTCGCAAGTTCAAAACAAAAAGAAACTTTAAATGTGTGAATTTTACCATTAAATGTTTTAAGTTTATTAATAGTAAAGTATTTTTTTAAAAAACATTTTAATTTTGAACTTGGTACTTCATTCAATTAACAATGTTTTTTTTTCTTAGATCTTTCAAGTTTTTTTATCAACTTCCAAAAAAGTGAAGTTAATTTTATTGTACAATTAACGTAAATGTACACTATCGGTCAAACGTTTTTGAACACCCAAGTTTGTTTCCTTTTATTTTTGCGATTAAAGCTCTTCAGGTTCAGGGGAAAAAAATATATATATGTAAAAATTACACAAAATCCAATTTACAAAATTTATCAGTAAACTGTCAGGAAATCAAATGAACTAAAAACTCAAAAAAGTAATCTTAGTACTGTAAATAAACCACTATTAAGAAGTAGAAGTCTATTCTTTTCTTTAGAGAAATTACAGATGAAGTCAGAGAGCGGTGAGTACTGTTTCCTACACCTTCAAGACTTCAAGACTCGCGGAAACTGGAGAAAAAAAACTGCTACAGGAAGACGTCTGGCTGACCCACATGGAAACAGCAGCAGTTAGAGAATTAGAGAATTATAATTATGTCAGCTTTTAAACTTCGAAAGCAGGTTTTATTAATATCGATACTGATAATGAACCAGGACGTCATCCAGCCAGCGTTTAGCGTATTTACCGTATTTTTCACACTATAAGGCGCACTTAAAATCCTTTAATTTTACCAAAAATTGACAGTAATCCTTATAATCCGGTGCTCCTCATGTTTGAATTCTACCAGTCAGGTATTAAGGAGCAGTAAAGCCACTTCCTAGAGTTATGAGGGTGAGTAGCATTAGCATTAGCCGCCAACCGATATTTCTCCGTTCAGAGGTGAGTATTATCATCCTGTAACCTGCTGCTAGCACTGCTGGAGCAGCATTAACTTTACATGTTAATCGTGTTAAGTGCTAGCTCTTTCACCATTCAGAGGTGAGTATTACCTGTCTGTAGCCTGCTCTTAACCCCAGCTAGCACTGCTGGACAACCTTAGCATTACCGGCTAGTGGTTAGCTGCTAATGCTAATGGTGCTTTAGCACCGAGGCTGGAGTAGCATTAGCATTAGCCACTAACATTAGCCGCTATTTTCCCATTCAGAGGTAAGTATTATTGGCCTGTAGACTGATCTTAAACCCAGCTAGCACTGCTGGACAACATTAGCATTACCAGCTAGTGGTTAGCCGCTAATGCTAATAGTTGTCCAGCACCGAGGCTGGAGCAGCATTAGCACTACCTGCATTAGCACTAGTGCTAGCTCTTTTGTTGTTCAGAGGTGAGTATTATTAGCTGCTAACCCTGGCTAGCATACACTCATTTGGGTAAGTAAATCATTTCCGTTTATTTACAGTAAACTTAGATTACAGAATTTCTCAAGCACTAAGATTAGAGCACTAGCATTAGTGGCTAATGCTAATGCTCCAGCCTTAGTGATGGAGAAATTAGGGAATTTAAAAGAAACAGTTTTCAGGAGAGAAATCTGTGTAGATTACCATTCAGTGCTCATTTAACTTTATTTTAAAGTCTTTTTTATTAAAGTTTTGTTTACTTAGCTTAGCTTTACTAAACCCAGCAGTGGGACCTGCTGAATTAGAAGTTCCTTATAGTGACTGTTAAAATGCGCTTTATAATCCGGTGCTCTTATAGTGTGAGAAATACGGTAGCTGATGTTTCTGGGTGATTTTGGGTCTCTGAACCGATTGGTCTGAGCAGCTCAGCTACAGTAAAAACAGGGAGATCTATCAGCCAGGCAACGGCGTTCAGCTGCGCTTACGCCTTACAGCGAATAAAAGAGCGTGTTTATTAATAAGTCCAGGGATTTATATATATGACAGGTAGAGGGAGGGAAGGACAGACGGAGGGATGGAGGGATGGAGGAGTGGTAGATTATCCGGTGCGGAGGATGATGTGAACGCCGGAGTCGGTGAACACTGGTCCGCTCATATCTCCAATCTTCAGAGCAAAAGAGGCTTCCTCAAACGGCTTCTGCATCTGACCTGAAAAACACACAATAAATCAATATATAATTAAGAAAATAATAAACAAATATACTAAAAATCTAACTAGGGATGACAAAGAAGTGGTTCAAAACTAAGATGTATAATATATATATATATAAAAGCCAGAAAATAAGGCATTTAAAAACTGGGACACATATAAACTCGGCAGATATTTCTTTAAAGAATCAATAACGCACTATATTTTAGAATAAAAAAAGATGTCTAAATATAAAGATGTAAAATTAATGCAATTAATCGCAATAAAACTATAACATTAATTAACTGAATTATTCGTCAAAATCGCCCCGCACTACTTCCCTCTGCTGACAACTTTTATGAAGATGTGGATTTCATTTTCCAGCAGGACTTGGCACATTGTACCAATGGGTCTTATATAATATTCTAATTTTTTGAGACACTGATTTTTGGATTTTGACTGGCTGTAAGCCAAAATCATCAACAATAAAAGAAATAAACTCTTAAAATAGATCACTCTGTGTTTAATACATCTATATAATATATGAGTTTCACATTTTACACTGAATTACTGAAATAAAGTAACTTTTCAATTATATATATATTTTTTAAGATGCACTAGTATATATTGTTGCTGGCCAATGGAAAACAAGTATCTCCATTTTTGTGGATTTTTAGTTTATTACATAATTTGAACAGACAAACTGTCCCACAGATTGTGTCAAATTTTTTGATTTCTTGAAATACTTCAAAATGACCTGAAATAAACTCTTTTTACATTGACTTCCACTGAAAGTTTTGGAAGTTTTTTCTCTCTCCTGTAAAGTTGGTGATTTGGGGGTACTTGTTTTTATTGGACAGGGATGATATGCTTTATGCTGATGTGTTGAGGTGGTGTTGAGTTATTAAGCTGAGAAAACGTCAAGTTGAGATCTGTGTGTTGAACGTGGCGCCTTCATAAGTGCGGTTAGTTATTAGTCATCTAAAAAAAATACCTCGCTCTGAGCTTTACTGTTAAATCAACGATTCCTGGAGGCAGGGAAAATTCCTTGTTTGGTTTTTTTTTTCGTAATTGGTAATTGAGGTAATTGAATTACTCGATTAATCGTTTCTCTCCTAATTCTATAGTGTATTTCGTGTACACACTTTTACAACACTGGATATGGATGGAGGAAACACAACTCAAGAGACTCCAGTGGGAACACTTCATGATCAGTTAAACTCT